>NC_057798.1:317029526-317075667 GCF_018294505.1 Triticum aestivum
GAGGGAGGGGAGGAGGGATGGTGGGACTACCTCAGTTCCGGAGGAGCAGGAGCGTCCGCGGCGGCGGGCGATGACAGTGGTTGGGGAACGGTGGCGACGGACAACTGGGGTTGCGGGGGAGAGTGAGTGGGAGGGAGAGTGAGAGGGTCGGTCACACGGGAGATGATAAGGTAGGGTTAATAGAAGCGTGAGTTGAGGAAACGCGCTACTACTATAGAGTATAGTAGTAGCGCAGGCTAGGTATATGCGTTGCTGCTAAGTGGGGCTAGCCGTGTGCACCCAGTTCAAACATAGCAGCTGAGTGTTTTGCTAAAAGGTGCTACTGCTAATAGAATAGCAGCAACACAGTTTACTGGGACGCACTACTACTAAATAGCAGTAGCGCTTGATTTTATCCGGCGCTACTGCTAGGATTCTGTCTATAAGGTTTTCCCTAGTAGTGCGCACTTCGTGCGTTAGCGCGAGGCCGAGCAGGGGCGAGGTGGTCAGAGCCCCCCTCCCCTCCTCCTTGTGAGGCCGAGCCTGGAATGAGCTGGAGCAGGTGATGATGCTGCGTGCCACGTTGTCGCATGCGGATGCGAGTCCGTCACACCCTGTCGCCCCACTATCTATCTTAGGGGTGTGGCTCTGAGGTTGCGTGCATGTTTGGGCATGGAAACGGAATAGCAGCACTGCACCTGTCAACCAAGCACACTACAAGCATTAGCGCGAGCCCGAGAAGGAGGGAGGGGGGAGGTGACCCCCCTCCCCCCTGCGAGGCTAAGCCTGGAATGAGCTGGAGCAGGCGATGGTGCTGTATGCCGCAGCGTCCCATCTAGAGGTGAGTCCATCACACCCTGTCGTCCCACAATCTATCTTAGGGGTGTGGCTCTAGGGTTGCGTGCGTGTATGGGGTTGGAAAGAGAATAGTCGCACTGCGCTTGTCAACAAAGCGCACTACATGCGTTAGCGCGAGGCCGAGCAGTGGGGAGGGGGTCGTGGCCCCCCTCCCCTCCTCCCTATGCGGCCGAACCTGGAATGAGCTGGAGCAGGCGACAATGTGGCGTGCCGCGGCGTCGCATGCGGATGCGAGTCCGTCACACCCCGTCGCCCGACTATCTCTCTTAGGGGTGTGGCTCCAGGGTTGCACTACGCCTGTCAGCCAAGCGCATTGCGTGCGTTAGCATAAGGCCGAGCAGGGGGGGTGGTCGTGACCCCCCTGCCCTCCCCCTTGCGAGGCCGAGCCTTGAACGAGCCGGAGCAGGTCTGTCACACCCCGTCGCCCCACTATCTATCTTAGGTGTGTGGCTCTAGGGTTGCGTGCGTGTTTGGGGTTGGAAACAGAATAGCCACATTGTGCATGTCAACCAAGCGAATTGCATGCGTTAGCGCGAGGCCGAGCAGGGGGGAGGGGGTCATGACCCCGCTCCCCTCCCCCATACAAGGCTGAGCCTGGAATGAGCCAGAGCAGGCGACGATGCGGCGTGCCACGGCGTCGCATGCGGAGGCGAGTCCTTCACACCCCATCGCCCCACTATCGATCTCAGGGTTGTGTTCATGTAGTTGTGTTTTTCGTATGCACTATTTTGTACTACTTATATCAATCTTGCGGACTGCATTGCACGTTTTTCGCGGACTGCACGGTGTGCACTAAGTCTATGCATTGTGTACTGCACGGAAGTGCATGCACTTCCTCTTGTGGTTCTTCTAAATATTTACTGCATGAACACACTTTATGCACTGCCTGATATTACTTTCATGAACTTGGTTCACCTTTGTTTAAGATGGTTAGCGGTTTATAATTTTTTGGAAATTTAAATATTTTATGAAGTTGAGTTTGGTGGGTGGAAGGAGCTGCAGTCAAAACTCCGCATAGTATTATTCCGCACTGCATTGGTGGACAAAATATAACTTCTTCTACTTTGCTTATGTACTGCATTTTCATTCGTTATTCACTGTCTACTGAAATGTCTTTCAAAATATTTGTTGGAACAGTTTTGTTGAACGGTGTTTTTGAATCTGTTTGTATGCTTGTAGTATGTTTTGGTGTCACACATTAGATTTTTCAAACTTGACTAAATAATTGTTCTAATACAAACTTAACATTGAAAACCTAGTAGCAGTGACATTGTTTTACAAAGAAACATTCAATATGAAGCAATGGACATAATCCAAACCTAGCAAACAGGAAACAAGAAACAACACAACTAAAGTAAAATGAAACTAAACATAGCCTTGTTCATTTAGTTGTTGTATGGGATTGCAACCTTGCTCTTATTTTTTGAGGGGTTAAATAGTAGGAAAGGCTCCTACTGCATGTATATTAACATATCAAAAGGTGGCATATTACAAGGTATATGTTACATATGTGCATGGGGGATGTAAAACAAAAGCAACAACAAATAGGGGGGGGGGCAAGTGTAGCAGTCAGGATATTGAATTGACTGTCCAAGCAACTAACTTTTTCTTGCGTGTGGGTCCTCTGTGGCTAATGTTAGTGAAGTCCTTCTTGAACCTGACCTTCCACGAGGATATTGAAGGGGCCACCTGGTAGAACTAATTATTGTTTCTCTCTTCTGAATACTCCAGGCAGCCACTAGGAAAACATCCATGATCATTTTTCTTTGATGCAGTGTTTTGTTGTGTGACACCATCTCCAGTCTGTTACCATGGTGTGGCCAGGATATGTTTAGCTTGTTCCAACATGCTGAACTGAATGAACATTGGAAGAATAGGCGTTCCATGGTTTCCTCGACATGCGGTCCACACAGCAGACAGTCAAATTTGTTCCCAATGTTATAGTGCCATCTCTTGAGCATGTTTCTCGTGTCAAGGCAATCTGATAGCAAAAACCAGCCAAAAACCTTGAGTTTAGGGACGCTCTTGGCCTTCCACAACCATCGATATGTATTATGAGCAGTCATCTCTGTCAAGAAGGTGTAGTATGCTGTAGATTTGAATTCCGTAGTCCCCCAGATGCATGTCTAGTTGTCGTTTGTATTCAACATCTCCATAGAGCTTACATTCTGTTGTAGTGTCCTCGGTTCCTCATGTGCTTGGATTGAAAGGGGCGGGTGGAAGGCCTGATTAGTATTGGTAAAGGTGAGAAATTGTCGTGTCGAGGCATCCTCAAGGTTTGTGTAGGAGAAAGCACGTGGATGGTCATCAGCGAGAATGCAATTATTCTAGTTGTCTTTCCGAAAGAGGGATGTCTCACCCGAGCTAATCTTTACCTTAGTAACCCTCCTATAAAATGGCATGAGTTTGATGAGTTTCCTCCACCAGAAAGAACCACAAGGTGTTGCTGCATGGGGGGACAGTTGTGGCGTAATATGTGTCCCAAATCAAGTGGACCCAAGGTGTGTCAAACTTATTGTAGAACTTGTGTAGCAGTTTGAGAAGCATTGCATCGGTTTGAACCTTGAGGTTGAGTACTGCCAGGCCACCATTTTCCTTTGGTCGATAGACCACGTCCCATGCAACAAGTGAGTTGCTCTTTTCACCATCTTCAGTTTTCTTGGCCCAGACACCATGGCGCCTAATTTTATCCAACTGCTCAATGATTTTTGGATGGAGTCTAAGAACCCTCATCGGGTATATTGCCAGGAAAGTGACTAGTGAGTTCATCGAGGCCAACTTACCCGCATATGACATCATCGACATTGCGCTGTGATTCTGCTTTCTGCCTTGCAAACCCATGGAGTTTGGTCAAGAACAGTTGGTTTCGTGGTGCCCAGCAGTAATCCAAGGTAAGTGAACAACATATGGGTGCATGTACAATCGAAGATGGTTGAAATATCCTTTTATGTGTCCTCAGGTGTGTTTATCGGGATAAGAGTGAATTTGTGGAAGTTGATGTGCGGTACAACCGAATCAGCATAGTCCATTAGGATTTATTTCATGCAAGTTGGTTGCACCCGACAAGCTAGCATCATAACAATCATGGCATCTGCATATTGTATGACCGGGAAGTTATTGTCTCGCATTGAAGGGATCCGCAGTTGCAGCAGGTTGTTGTGCATCGCATCATTAATGGCCGTTTGTAGTAAGTTTGTAGTAAGCACAAAAATTAATGGAGACAGCAGATCCCCTTGATGGACACCACATTTACACCAAAAGTGCTTTCCTAGGACCCTTAAGGAGTACAAGGGATCGGCCTGACGAGGAAATGGATTTGAACTAGTCAATCCATTTCTCGTTAAACCCCATACTTCTCATGATCTGAATAATGGCCAAGTGCTCCACCATGTCAAAGGCTTTGGCGAAGTCTAGTTTGAGGAGGACAATCTCTTGCTTGGATGCTTGACATTGGTGGATGTATTTGAAAACCCGGGCTAGGCAGTCATTGATTGTGCGTCCTTTAAGAAAACCATAATGGTTGTGGTGCACGGTTCTTAGGATGATCTTTTGTAGCATGTTAGCTAATAGTTTCATGATCAACTTGAGGCAGAGGTTGAGTAATGTAATTGAACAAAAAACATTGACTGTCTCCGGGGCTTGTTTCTTTGGTATAAGAGTGCCATAGTTGAGGCTCTCAAGGTTGAAGTTACTGATACGTCTCCAACGTATCTATAATTTTTGATTGCTCCATGCTACTTTATCTACTGTTTTGGACTATATTGGGCTTTATTTTCCACTTTTATATTATTTTTGGGACTAACCTATTATCCGGAGGTCCAGCCCAGAATTGATGTTTTTTTCCTTTTTCAGTATTTCGAAGAAACATAATATCAAACGGAGTCCAAACGGAATGAAACCTTCGGGATCGTGATTTTCAACCGAACGTGATCCAGGAGACTTGGACCCTACTCCAAGCAGTGCCCGAGGAGGTCACGAGGGTGGAGGGCGCGCCCCCTACCTCGTGGGCCCCTCAGAGCTCCACCGACGTACTCCTTCCTCCTATATATACCTACGTATCCCTGAACGATCAGAACAGGAGCCAAAAACCTAATTCCACCGCTGCAACCTTCTGTATCCACGAGATCCCATCTTGGGGCCTGTTCTGGAGCTCCGCCAGAGGGGGCATCCACCACGGAGGGCTTCTACATCATCACCATAGCCCCTCCGATGAAGTGTGAGTAGTTTACTTCAGACCTTCGGGTCCATAGCTAGTAGCTAGATGGCTTCTTCTCTCTTTTTGGATCTCAATACAATGTTCTCCCCCTCTCTCGTGGAGATCTATTCGATGTAATCTTCTTTTTGCGGTGTGTTTGTTGGGACCGATGAATTGTGGGTTTATGATCTAGTATTATCTATGGAAAATATTTGATTCTTCTCTGAATTCTTTTATGTATGATTGGGTTATCTTTGCAAGTCTCTTCGAATTATCTTTTTGGTTTGGCCAACTAGATTGGTAGTTCTTGCAATGGGAGAAGTGCTTAGCTTTGGGTTCAATCTTGCGGTGTTCTTACCCAGTGACAGAAAGGGTTGCAAGGCACGTATTGTATTGTTGCCATCAAGGATAACAAGATGGTTTTTTTATCATATTGCATGAATTTATCCCTCTACATCATGTCATCTTGCTCAAGGCGCTACTCTATTTTTAGTTAATACTCTAGATGCATGCTGGATAGCGGTCAATGAGTGGAGTAATAGTAGTAGATGCAAAATCGTTTCGATCTACTTGTTTTGGATGTGATGCCTATATACATGATCATTGCCTAGATATACTCATAACTACGCTCAATTCTATCAATTGCTCAATAGTAATTTGTTCACCCACCGTAGAATACTTACGCTCTTGAGAGAAGCCACTAGTGAAACCTATGGCCCCCGGGTCTATTCTCATCATATCAATCTATATCACTTTATTTACTTGCTTTGTTTTTACTTTGCCTTTTACTTTTTACTTTGCATCTATCTATCAAAAATGCCAAAAATATTATCTGTATCAGATCTCACTCTCGTAAGTGACCGTGAAGGGATTGACAACCCCTAAGCATTGGTTGTGAGTTGCTATCATTTTGTGTAGGTACGAGGGACTTGTGCGTGGTCTCCTACTGGATTGATACCTTGGTTCTCAAAAACTGAGGAAATACTTATGCTACTTTGCTGCATCATCCTCTCCTCTTCAGGGAAATCCAACGCAGTGCTCAAGAGGTAGCAAGAAGAATTTCTGGCACCGTTGCCGGGGAAGCTCACGCAAGCAAGTCAACCATACCAAGTACCCATCGCAATCCCTATCTCTCGCATTGCATTATTTGCCATTTGCCTCTCGTTTTCCTCTCCCCCACTTCACCCTTGCCGTTTTATTTGCCCTCTCTTTCCCAATATACTCCTCTCTTTTCCGTTTGCCTTTTTCCTGTTGCCTTTTTGTTTGCTCGTGTGTTGGATTACTTGTTGCCATGGCGCAAGATAATACCAAATTGTGTGATTTCTCGAATACCAATAATAACAATTTCCTTAGTACTCCGGTTGCTCCTCTTAATAATGATGAGTCTTGTGAAATCAACACCGCTTTGCTTAATCTTGTTATGAAAGATCAATTCGCCGGCCTTCCTAGTGAAGATGCCGCTACTCATCTAAACAATTTTGTTGATTTGTGTGATATGCAAAAGAAGAAAGATACGGATAACAATATTGTCAAATTGAAGCTATTTCTGTTTTCACTTAGAGATCGTGCTAAAGTTTGGTTTTCATATTTGCCTAAAAATAGTATTGATTCTTGGAACAAGTGCAAAGATGCTTTTATCTCTAAGTATTTTCCTCCCGCTAAGATTATCACTCTTAGGAACAACATCATGAATTTTAAACAACTTGATCATGAGCATGTTATCCAATCTTGGGAAAGAATGAAATTAATGCTTCGCAATTGCCCTACTCATGGTTTGAATTTATGGATGATCATACAAATTTTTTATGCCGGATTGAATTTTGCTTCTAGAAATCTTTTAGATTCGGCCGCAGGAGACATTTTTATGGAAATTACGTTAGGGGATGCTACCAAATTGCTTGATAATATTATGGCTAATTATTCTCAATGGCACACCGAAAGATCTTCTAGTAAGAAAGTGCATGCTATAGAAGAAATCAATGTTTTGAGTGAAAAGATGGATGAACTTATGAAGATGTTTGCTCCGAAAAATACTCCTCTTGATCCCAATGATATTCCTTTATCTACTTTGCTTGAGAATAATAATGAATCTATGGATGTGAATTTTGTTGGTAGGAATAGTTTTGGAAACAACGCTTATAGAGGGAATTTTAATCCTAGGCCTTATCCTAGTAATCCTTCTAATAATTATGGAAATTCCTACAATAACTCTTATGGAAATTTTAATAATATGCCCTCTGAATTTGAGAGTAGTGTTAAAGAGTTTATGAATTCACAAAAGAATTTTAATGCTTTGCTTGAAGAGAAATTGCTTAAAGTTGATGATTTGGCTAGGAACGTTCATAGAATTTCTCTTGAAATTGATTATTTAAAGCTTAGATCTATTCCTCCTAAGCATGATATCAATGAGTCTCTCAAAGCCATGAGAATTTCCATTGATGAGTGCAAAGAAAGAACCGCTAGGATGCGTGCTTCCAAAGATGCCTTTATTAAAGTGTGTTCTTCCAATCCCTATGAAAATCAAGATGAAGATCTAAAAGTTATTGATGTGTCCCCCATTAAATCTTTGTTTTGCAATATGAATCTTGATGAATCTGAATATGATCTTCCTTTACCTAGAAGGCGTTCTAAGAATTCGGAGTTTCTAGAACTTGATGATGAAATTGATTAAAGTGGGATTGAAATAAGTAAAAACTATGATGTTGCTAACCCACTATTTTGGATCTCAAGGAATTTAATTATGAAAATTCCTATTTGATTGGTTGTATTTCCTTGTTGCAATCCGTGCTAGATTCTCCTCATGCTTATAGTCAAAATAAAGCCTTTACCAAACACATTGTTGATGCCTTGATGCAGTCTTATGAAGAAAAACTTGAGTTGAAAGTTTCTATCCCTAAAAAACTCTATGATGAGTGGGAACCTACTATTAAAATTAAAATTAAATATTTTGAGTTTCATAATTTGTGTGATTTGGGTGCTAGTGTCTCTACTATTCCCAAAACTTTATGCGATTTGCTAGATTTCCGTGATTTCGATGATTGCTCTCTAAACTTGCATCTTGCAGATTCCACTATTAAAAAACCTATGGGAAGAATTAATGATGTTCTTATTGTTTCAAATAGGAATTATGTGCCCGTAGATTTTATCGTTCTTGATATAGATTGTAATCCTTCATGTCCTATTATTCTTGGTAACCTTTCCTTAAAACGATTGGTGCAATTATTGATATGAAGGAAGGGAATATTAGATTCCAGTTTACCTTAAAGAAGGGTATGGAAAACTTCCCTAGAAATAAAATAAAATTACCATATGAATCTATCATGAGAGCCACTTATGGATTGCCTACCAAAGATGGCAATACTTAGATCTATCCTTGCTTTTATGCCTAGCTAGGGGCGTTAAACGATAGCGCTTGTTGGGAGGCAACCCAATTTTACTTTGTGTTTTTTGTTTTTGCTTCTGTTTAGGAATAAATACTTCATCTAACTTATGTTTGGATGTGGTTTGTTGTTTAAATTAGTGTTTGTGCCAAGTAGAACCTATAGGATAACCTACGATGATAGTTGATTTGATTCTGCTGAAAAACAGAAACTTTTCACGCACGAATTTAGTTATGATAAATCACAGGAACGTGCTTTTGCATTGATTATTTTTTCTGCTGATCAAAAAACAAAATTTTCCAGGACTTCCTATTTTTGTAGAATTTTTAGAGTTCCATAAGTTTGTGTTAGTTACAGATTGCTACAGACTGTTCTGTTTTTGACAGATTCTGTTTTTCGTGTGTTGTTTCCTTATTATGATGAATCTATGGCTAGTAAATTAGTTTATAAACCATAGATAAGTTGTAATACAGTATGTTTAACACCAATATAAATAAAGAATGAGTTAATTACAGTACCTTGAAGTAGTCTTTTGTTTTCTTTCTCTAACAGAGCTCACGAGATTTCTGTTAAGTTTTGTGTTGCGAAGTTTTCTAGTTTTGGGTGAATTCTTTTGATGGATTATGGATAAAGGAGTGGCAAGAGCCTAAGATTGGGGATGCCCATGAAACCCCCAAGATAATCCAAGGACACCAAAAAGTCAAAGCTTGGGGATGCCCCGGAAGGCATCCCCTCTTTCGTCCACTTCCATCGGTAATTTACTTGGAGCTATATTTTTATTCACCAACATGATATGTGTTTTCCTTGGAGCATCTTTTATTATTTGCGTCTTTGCTTGTTAGTCTACCACAATCATCCTTGCTGTACACATCTTTTGAGAGAGCTATACATGGATTGGAATTTGTTAGAATACTCTATGTGCTTCACTTATATCTTTTGAGCTTGATAGTTTTGCTCATAGTGCTTCACTTATATCTTTTGAGCTTGATAATTGTTTGCTCTAGTGCTTCACTTAGATCTTTTAGAGCACGATGGTGGATTTGTTTTAAAGAAACTATTGATCTCTCATGCTTCACTTAGATTATTTTGAGAGTCGTTAGTAGCATGGTAATTTGCTTAATGTTAATATACTTAGTGTTCAAGACATGTGAAACTTTCTTTTTAGTAAATGGAATACTAAGATAAGTTTGATGCTTGATAATTGTTTTGAGATATGGAGGTAATAATATCAAAGTCGTGCTAGTTGATAATTGTGAATTTGAGAAATACCTGTGTTGAAGTTTGCAAGTCCCGAAGCATGCACGTATGGGTAAAGTTGTGTAACAAATTTGAAACATGAAGTGTACCTGGCTTGTGCATCCTCATGAGTGGCGGTCGGGGACGAGCGATGGTCTTTTCCTACCAATCTATCCCTCTAGGAGCATGCGCGTAGTACTTGAATTTTTTGATGGCTTCTAAATTTTTGCAATAAGTATATGAGTTCTTTTGACTAATGTTGAGTCCATGGATTATACGCACTCTCACCTTTCCGCCTTTGCTAGCCTCTTCGGTACCGTGCATTGCCCTTTCTCACCTTGAGAGTTGGTGCAAACTTCGCTGGTGCATCCAAACCCCATGATATGATACACTCTATCACACATAAACCTCCTTATATCTTCCTCAAAACAGCCACCATACCTACCTATCATGGCATTTACATAGCCATTTCGAGATATATTGCCATGCAACTTCCACCATCATCATCATGACATACATTACTTTTGTCATATTGCCATTGCAAGATCTTGTAGTTGACTTCTTATTTGTGGCAAAGCCACCATGCATTATTTTCATACATGTCACTCTTGATTCATTGCACCATCCCGGTACACCGCCGGAGGCATTCATATAGAGTCATACTTTGTTCTAAGTATCGAGTTGTAATTGTTGAGTTGTAAGAAAAATAAAATTGTGATGATCATCATTATTAGAGCATTGTCCCAGGTGAGGAAAGGATGATGGAGACTATGATTCCCCCATAAGTCGGGATGAGACTCCGGACGAAAAAAGAAGAAAAAAAGAGGCCATAAAAAAAGAGAAAGGCCTAAGCAAATAAAAAAAAGAGAATGAGAGAAAAAGAGAGAAGGGACAATGCTACTTTCCTTTTACCACACTTGTGCTTCAAAGTAGCACCAAGATCTTCATGATAGTGAGTCTCATAAGTTGTCTTTTTATACTAGTGGGAATTTTTCATTATAGAACTTGGCTTGTATATTCCAATGATGGGCTTCCTCAAAATGCCGTAGGTCTTCGTGAGCAAGCGAGTTGGATGCACACCCACTAGTTTTCTTTTGTTGAGCATTCATAGCTCTAGTGCATCCGTTGCATGGCAATCCCTACTCCTCATGTTGACATCAATTGATGGGCATCTCCATAGCCCGTTGATTAGCCTCGTCAATGTGAGACTTTCTCCTTTTTTATCTTCTCCACACAATCCCCATCATCATATTCTATTCCACCCATAGTGCTATATCAATGGCTCGCGCTCATGTATTGCGTGAAAGTTGAAAAGTTTGAGATTATTTGAGTATGAAACAATTGCTTGGCTTGTCATCGGGGGTATAGAATTTGGGAACATCTTTGTGTGACGAAAATGAAGCATAGCCTAACCATATGATTTTGTAGGGATGAACTTTCTTTTTCCATGTTATTTTGAGAAGACATGATTGTTTTGATTAGTATGCTTGAAGTATTATTATTTTTGTGTCAATATGAACTTTTGTCTTGAATCTTTCGGATCTGAATATTCATATCACAAGTAAGAAGATTTACATTGAAATTATGCCAAAGTATCACTCCGCATCAAAAATTCTTTTTTATCATTTACCTACTCGAGGACGAGCAGGAATTAAGCTTGGGGATGCCTGATACGTCTCCAGCATATCTATAATTTTTGATTGCTCCATGCTACTTTATCTACTGTTTTGGACTATATTGGGCTTTATTTTCCACTTTTATATTATTTTTAGGACTAACCTGTTAACCGGAGGCCCAGCCCAGAATTGTTGTTTTTTGCCTTTTTTAGTATTTCGAAGAAACAGAATAACAAACGGAGTCCAAACGGAATGAAACCTTCGTGATCGTGATTTTCCAACTGAACGTGATCCAGGAGACTTGGACCCTACTCCAAGCAGTGCCCGAGGAGGTCACGAGGGTGGAGGGCGCGCGCCCCTGGGCGCACCCCCCTACCTCGTGGGCCCCTCGGAGCTCCACCGACGTACTCCTTCCTCCTATATATACCTACGTATCCCCGAACGATCAGAATAGGAGCCAAAAAACTAATTCCTACACCGCAACCTTCTGTATCCACGAGATCCCATCTTGGGGCCTGTTCCGGAGCTCCGCCGGAGGGGGCATCCACCACAGAGGGCTTCTACATCATCACCATAGCCCCTTCGATGAAGTGTGAGTAGTTTACTTCAGACCTTTGGGTCTATAGCTAGTAGCTAGATGGCTTCTTCTGTCTTTTTGGATCTCAATACAATGTTCTCCCCCTCTCTCGTGGAGATCTATTCGATGTAATCTTCTTTTTGTAGTGTGTTTGTTGAGACCGATAAATTGTGGGTTTATGATCCAGTATTATCTATGGAAAATATTTGATTCTTCTCTGAATTCTTTTATGTATGATTGAGTTATCTTTGCAAGTCTCTTTCGAATTATGTTTTTGGTTTGGCCGACTAGATTGGTAGTTCTTGCAATGGGAGAAGTGCTTAGCTTTGGGTTCAATCTTGCGGTGTCCTTACCCAGTGACAGAAAGGGTTGCAAGGCACGTATTGTATTGTTGCCATCAAGGATAACAAGATGGGTTTTTTTTTATCATATTGCATGAATTTATCCCTCTACATCATGTCATCTTGCTTAAGGCGTTACTCTATTTTTACTTAATACTCTAGATGCATGCTGGATAGCGGTCGATGAGTGGAGTAATAGTAGTAGATGTAGAATCATTTCGATCTACTTGTTTTGGTCGTGATGCCTATATACATGATCATTGCCTAGATATACTCATAACTATGCTCAATTATGTCAATTGCTCAACAGTAATTTGTTCACCCACCGTAGAATACTTATGCTCTTGAGAGAAGCCACTAGTGAAACCTATGGCCCCCGGGTCTATTCTCATCATATCAATCTATATCACTTTATTTACTTGCTTTGTTTTTACTTTGCCTTTTACTTTTTACTTTGCATCTATCTATCAAAAATACCAAAAATATTATCTCTATCAGATCTCACTCTCGTAAGTGAACGTGAAGGGATTGACAACCCCTAAGCGTTGGTTGCGAGTTGCTATTGTTTTGTGTAGGTACGAGGGACTTATGCGTGGTCTCCTACTGGATTGATACCTTGGTTCTCAAAAACTGAGGGAAATACTTACGATACTTTGCTGCATCATCCTCTCCTCTTCGGGGAAATCCAACGCAGTGCTCAAGAGGTAGCAGTTACCTTTGTGGAATTCATCACACAGGTGGTAGAAGTGATTTTTAATTACTTGCCGACATGGCTTAAGAAATGCATCGTTAAAACCGTCTGGACCAGGTGCCCGATCAAGTGGCATATCTTTAACGAATTCATCAAACTCTTGTGGTTTGAAAAGGAGTGGTGAGACTGTCAAAGTCGACCTGAGTACGTAGCATCTGAGAGGTTGAATTTCATCTAGGGAGGTTTTGATGATCCCATGTGCTTTTTAAAGGGATAAAAAAGAATGGATTCTTTGCCCGCATGATCATCCACAGTTATGTCCTCATTGGTTTTAAAGATGGAAATGAAGTTCTTTCTATATGTTTCTGTTGCCACCGCTTGAAAGTTTTTTGAACTTTCGTCACCAAATTTAATCCATCTAATGGTGCATCTCTTGTTCTAATAATCTTTACAGAGTTGCAACAATCGCAGGAGATGGTTTTTGAGAATGGACCAAAAGTTGTTCTCTGGACCTGTCAAAGTACGACGATATGTGATAAAGCTCAAGAAGGGCTTTATTGGTATTTGCTATAGCAGTTTTCAGTCTCAAGATCTTCTTACTCTAGCAACTGAGGGCTTGTCTGAGGTTTTTAAATTTCTGACATAAACTTGTTGCCGCATTGCCTGATTTTTCCGTGTTTCAAAGGTTTGTTTCAGGCTTGAGAGACTACGTCCATAAATCTAGGGTGGGTGATCCAGTAGGTTTGAAACCTGAAGATTTTGCTCTTGGGGATTTTGGTTTGTATCAGAACAGAGCTTGGTGTATGATCAGATACAGGGGAACCAAGGGGATTAATCATGGTGCTTGGGAATGAAGAAGTCCAATTTAGGGTTGTGAAAAACCAGTCCAGTTGCTCGAGGAGGGGGTTCTGCTGCTTGTCTGGCCATGTACAATTTCTTCCCTTGATAGGTATTTTAGTTAGGCATTATTTGCGGATGAAATCATTAAAAGTGAACATGTCTTGTATATTCCTGCCTGGTTTGTTTCTACTGTCACGCAATCGGATATAATTGAAGTCTCCCAGGAAAAGCCAATGTTTTGTGGTTGGGATGTCGATCTCAAACAACCATTGAGTAAAGATCTTGCATAGGTATAACGCCCTCAATGCGGCTATATCTCCCACGTGTCGAAGCACGACTTAGAGGCATAACCGCATTGAAAGCAATGTCACAAGTGCGGTAATCTTCACACAACCCATGTAATACATAAGGGAAAGAGATACATAGTTGGCTTACAATCGCCACTTCACACAATTACATGAATAAAGCATTACATCATCCAGATACAATCAAGGTCTGACTATGGAACCAAAATAAAAGAAGAACCCCAAATGCGACAAAGGTCCCCGATCGACCCCAACTGGGCTCCACTACTGATCAACTAGAACGAAACAACACAAAGGGCAAGATCTTCATCGAGCTCCTCCTTGAGCTTGGTTGCGTCACCTGTTCGGTAACATAGGCACCTGCAAACTGGTTTTGGAAGTATCTATGAGCCACGGGGACTCAGCAATCTCGCACCCGCGAGATCAAGACTATTCAAGCTTATAGGAAGGATGGAGTAATGAGGTGGAGCTGCAGCAAGCGACTAGCACATATGGTGGCTAGCATACGCAAATGAGAGCGAGAAGAGAAGGCAAAGCACGGTCGATAAAAGTATGATCAAGAAGTGATCCTATAGCAACCTACGTCAAGCATAACTCCAACACCGTGTTCACTTCCCGGACTCCGCCGGAAAGAGACCATCACGGTTACACACACGGCTGATGTATTTTAATTAAGGTCAACTTCGGGTTTTCTACAACCGGACGTTAACAAATTCCCATCTGCCCATAACCGCGGGCACGGCTTTCGAAAGTTCAAATCCCTGCAGGGGTGTCCCAACTTAGCCCATGACAAGCTCTCGCGGTCAACGAAGGAATAGACCTCCACCCGGGACGTTCCGATCAGACTCGGTATCCCGGTACAACAAGACATTTCGACAGGGTAAAACTAAACCAGCAACAACGCCCGAATGTGCCGACAAATCCCGATAGGAGCTGCACATATCTCTTTCTCAGGGCACACTCAGATGAGCGCTCCATACAACTAAAACCAAACCTCGAGTTTCCCCGAGGGGGCGCTGCACAGGACTCTAGTTCCGACCAACACTCAGAGGAGCACTGGCCCGGGGGGGTTAAAAAAAATGATGACCCTTGAGTCTGCAGAACCCAAGGGAAAGAAAAGGCTAGGTGGCAAATGGTAAAACCAATGTTGGGCATTGCTGGAAGAGCTTTACTTAAGGCGAACTGTCAAGGGGTTCCCATTATAGCCCAACCGCGTAAGGAACGCAAAATCCGGGAACATAACACTGATATGACGGAAACTAGGGTGGCAAGAGTGGAACAAAACACCAGGCATAAGGCCGAGCCTTCCACCCTTTACCAAGTATATAGATGCATTAATTAAATACGATATATAGTGATATCCCAACAAGTAAACATGTTCCAACAAGGAACAACATCTCCATGTTCCAACAAGGAACAAACTTCAATCTTCACCTGCAACTAACAACGCTATAAGAGGGGCTGAGCAAAGCGGTAACATAGCCAATCAACGGTTTGCTAGGACATGGTGGGTTAGAGGTTTGACATGGCAATTTGGGAGGTTGACAAGCAAATGGTAGGCATCGTAGCATTGGCATAGCAAGAGCGAGCAAACTAGCATAGCAAAGATAGTAGTGATTTCGAGGGTATGATCATCTTGCCTGAAATCCCGCAAGGAAGAAGAACGAGTCCATGAAGAAGACAAACAGACGTAGACGAACGGATCCTCACGACCTCGACGTTATCGGAACCAACCCGAAGAAGCAAACACCGGAAAAGAAGCACACAACATAGTAAACAACCACCACAACAACATGGCACGATGCACAATCGAGTATGATGCATGTCCGATTTAATGAAACATGGCATGGCAAAGTGCAACAAACAACACTACAAATTAAGTGGAGCTCAATACGCAACGAGTTGCTTATTGATGAAACACCACAACACGTTATTTAGTTTGATCTTGTTTATGTACTCAACAATATTAAATGTTGGTTAACATGGCAAGAGGGTGAAGCAAAGTAAAACTACCTATCTAGTCAAGTTTAAATGAGGCCGGAAGCAACGAACAACAATTCCGGAAACTCCTCATATGCATATATTAGGTTTGGTACTGTTCTGCCCTAAACATAATTTTATAGTTTTTTTTAAACATGCAAAATGAGTGCACCATGTTAAACTAGGCAAAATTCTACCCCATTTACATATAAAGTTTATTAGATTTGGAGCTACGGTTATTTAGTTATGAATAAAATCATTTCAACATGGCATAGGGGCAAATTAATGCAAACAGCATTTTAAACATTATAAACATAGATGAAAGTTGGATATTCTTAATCTACACAAAATTCTGATCAAGTTTCATATATAAAACATTTTAATCCGATGCACGGTTAGTGAGTTATTAAATGCATGAACTAGGGGGACTAAACTGTAAAACTGGCAGTCTCAGGAATAATAGGAAAAATTCAGGCGCTGAAAAAAAAACACATGACGGGCTGAATCTGGGGCAAGCCCAACAGTGGTAGGCGCTGGGAGGCAGCTCACCATGGGCTCGGCCCGGTTCGGTGGTAGAAGGGAGGCCGGCAGGGGGTGCTCAGCTGGGCCTCGCGGGCCGTTCGGTGGAGAGGCTGGCCGGAGCCAAGCCTGCGGGGCTGGACTGGCAAAGGGGAGGCAGGCTGGGCCTGCTGGATCTGGCTTGACGCCAGGGAGTGGGCGACATGGAGAGGGGCCGGCTCTGGAGGAGCTGGGCCTCGGGCGAGAAGACCCAGGTGCGGGCGACGTGGATCTCGTACACGCTGGCGCTGGGACAAGTCAACGAAGGTGCGGCGCCGGTCTTCTCGTTCACGAAGCAGGGGATGCAGGCGGCTTGGGCAGCGAGGGCGCAGAGGAGCGGCGGCGCTGGCGGGGGCTCCTCCTGGATCCGCGCGACGAGGAGGAAGACGGGGCGCTCGTGCCCGAGCTAGCCAAGCAGGACGGCGGCGGGCTACGTCGATCCGGCCGGGGTCCAGGTCGAAGTGGCTCCATGGTGCGGCGGCCATGGCGTTCCCTGAGAAGAAGGAGAGCGGGCGGTTCCTGTCCAAGGCAGAGAGAGAGATCCCTGAGAGAGATGAATATAGAGGGAGGAGGAAGAACGAGGGAAGGAGGGTAGAGAGGGGACGCGGGGTTCCACTGGTAGCCGGCGATGGCTTGCTCCGGTGGCCTCGGCCATGGCCTCGTCGGCCGGCGGGGTTGAGGAGAAGCTCGGGAAGGCTCCTCTCCCAGGAACGAGAGGATACAGGGCTCCAGGAGCGCGAGGCCCTTGCTCGGGAGGAGCTGGAGGCGCGGCGGACGAGCGCTGCTCGCGAGGTGGATCGACGGGCAGATCTGGAGAGAAGCGGGCTGCGAGGTGATTTTTTTGGATCGGGAGGATCCCGATGAGGAGGAGACAGGAAGAGTGGCGGCGCTCGGGAGGATCCCTAGAAATTAGGGATTTGGTCTGATTATATAGGCAGGGGACTAGGTAGGGACTAATCTGGTCCGTCCGATTATAATCAGGCGGTCGTAAATAAATAGGTTAGATAGCCCGAATAATAAAACGAAGATATTTTGCAGATGTTTGGGGATGATCCGGACACAGCGGTAACGACTGTCCGAGTCGGGTCCGGGACAGCTTTCGGGCGCTCGCGTGAGGGGTTCGATGCACTATGCAGAGAGGGTTTCGGACCGCGCGATCGCATCGGGCAACTCCGGAAGCGAAGAGGGGAAGGAGGATGGACTAGGTGGGCTGTGCAGACGGTCTCGAGCTGAGAGAAGAGAAGAGAGGGAGGCTCGGCGACTGTTTCCGGAGACCGAAAACGTCCGACGTTAGACCGGCTACTATTGCCGCTATATTTATCCGTTGGGACGTCAAACGGACTCCGAATGCGATGAAACTTGGAAGGCGGTCTACTGACAACAAAACGACACCGCATGCCAACTTTCAACCCATTCCGAGAACATTTTCCGGCCACTAATAAAATAATATTTCGGACGTGCCGTGGGCGCGTGCAAGTGTGGTTGGGCTCAGAACGGACAACGGAAGGAACGAGGAGACCGGGACGGATGCAAGTTTTGAAAACATGATGATGCAATGCACATGATGACATGATGAAATGCAACACGCAAGCCAATGACAAGACAACAACAATGAATAACTGAACGACACCTGGCACATCGGTCTCGGGGCGTTACAACACTCCACCACTACGAGAGGATCTCGTCCCGAGATCTAGAATGGCACCGGAGGGACGACGGAAGAGAAAGAGAAGAGGTAAAACTAAGTTGCTTCTTTGACAAACGAGTGAATCCAAAGAACCTTGAAAGGTTAATCCATTTCGAGAAAAGAATACAATGGAGATGACGAAGCTGAAAACACTCCGTTAGAAAAGAGGAACAAGGGAGAACAACTTCGGGCAGCACTCCGATTGAAAAGAAAAAGAATTGAATAAGAACTTGATAAGATGAGAAGATACTTGATGAAATCACAATACACTGCCTCCGGGAGAAAGAAATAGAAGATTGATAATTGAAATAAAAGAATGTTGAAGAAAATGCCAACTTCTGCCACAAAAGAGTTTGAAAAGGCATCTTAAGGAGAAGGGTCGAACGGAGTTATTGGAAAGCCAACAACGAAAGAATAAACTTGATATGGTCTTATGGAGTACATCTCAAAATATGAGGTGACAACCTGCCACTCACGGGAAAAGAATTGTATTGATATGAACAAGGAGACGAGAAAGTATATCGCACCGGAAAGGGTAAATGAAGAAATTGGATCATTGATAAACACCATGAGAGCGACAATTCTTAAAGGAAAGCTTTAGGTGAAATATAACCCAAGATAATTCCAATGAAGAAAAATGATGGATTTAAAATATCTCATCCTTACAACAAGTGAATCATGAAACATGAACTCAAATTATCAAGAATGGCATAATACCACCTCAAATAATATGATAGAAAGAATGCACTCCGGATTACAATATGAAGAAAGCTTGAGTTTCTTAGAAAAGAATCTCGATGAGCACTTCGAGAATGAATTGAATCATATATGAACCATCATATAGAACTTCCGTGAAGAACTCCGGTAAACAAAAGATACCGGAAGGAAAGAGAAGTTGAAAACACAAGGTGAAACCTTGCAATGATTTAAATGAATCTCCGTGATAATTAGAGCTTGGAACTCCGGGAAAAAGAGAAGATGAAACAAATGAAACCGAGAATTTGAAGGGCCTCCGGAATAAAGAATTAATCACTTGGATGAACAAGAATAAGAATTATGTTATGCTTATCCTTCACCAATTAAATTGATGACAATCAACGGATTTGGCATACTACTTATTCTCGTAGAAAGGATTAAAAGAGATATATCAAAACTTGAGAAGGTCTTCAACGAACCACCGGTAGAATTGAAATAACAAATACATAGATATGATACACGAAGGAAGAAAACTCTTGAACGAACCACAGGAAGAATTGAAAAGAACGAATAAAAGATAACGAATCACCGGAAGAATTTGCAAATGAACGAGGATGCTTGAGAGGATTTAGATAAATGAGAGCGCAGAGATCACGAGCTGATTAGAGATCACTTGATGCACCGGTAAAATTGGAGAGTGATAACTGAAAGCTGAGAATGAATAATCCCGAAATAATGGCCTTCAGAGAATCAAACTGAAAAGACTCCTGAATTTGCACCGGATGGATAAAAAGAATATCTCACAATCGCAAATAATTATGAGAGGATGGCAACAAGCTAGAATCACGAATCTCTGAGAGAGCGGATAGATATGGAGGAAAAGTCTTCATCGGTCTTCAATATCTGAGAATGACGATGAGAAACACCACCAAGAATTATTTAGACACTCCGGAAGAATCCAAACGAAGAGGTTGAGCCAACGGTGAAGAGAATTTGAAAGATCTTGGAGAAAACATTTGACTGATGATAAATCATTCTTACGTCAAACTTCGAAAAGAATTTTCAGAATACCTTCGGGAAAATAAGAAGAGTCAAGTAAGATCCTGGAAAAAGACCTGTGGGTTAGGGCCCACTCAAAAGAAAAGACCGTTGAACGATTTAAAAGAGAGGCTGCACCGGTTGAGTTAAATGGCTTGAATGAGGGAACATCCTCGAAAGAACTTGAACGAAAGTAGAGTGGAAACACGAATCTTCGAGATATCTTGAGCACTCCGGAACAATTGAATAGCGGGAAGTGAATTATTATGAGGTGCACCGGTATGAGAATGTATTTAAAACAAGGAGAAAGATATGATCAATAACGCTTGAATTTAAACCACCGGAGAAGAAAACGAGTGAAGAGTGACGAACTTGAAGCTCCGTTAGAATATACGTGAGAATCACCGGATAAGAATATTGACAGGAAAAGAATGGAGAGATTTCCACCAATAAAATGGATACTTGAATAAGAATCTGGGTCCTTGGAGAAAAACAAAGGGAGGGAGGGTGGGAAAAACAAAGGCAACTTGGAGATGGATGACACAAACAACGTTGAGAAGAACTGATACTTGATCTTGTGAATGTTGAAATGATCGGAACCACTTGGAGAGAAAACACGCCGGTTGAAAAGGATTAACATAACAACATCAATGATCATGAAGGATTGGTATTTACATCGGAGTATGAGAACACCATTTAAGAAAGGTATGGAATCAACACTTGACACTGAAGCAACTCGAATACCACAACTCAAAACAAAAACAAAGGGTTGGCTTGCAGAATAAGCCGGAGCAAACATATGATAGAGATTTCGTCCGATGTTTTCGTGGTGGGGCCTACACGGGCTCGATCGTACAGCACCATCATGTACAAGGCAGTGCACATGACATACGAAGCGTCCCCGAGTCGGCATAGCCAAGGACTCTTTAAGACACAACGAGACCACTGTAAAATCGACCGTGAATAGGCGGACCACTAGACGTCGAACCCCAATTTCATATCATACATCCGTCGGAAAGATATCCTAAGAGCTACTTGAATTCCCACCTATGAAACTCCTGAAATTTTCCGGTTATGCAATCAGGTGTTGGGGATACAGGGGAAGCATAATATGTCACCCAAAACTAGAAAATCCTACATCCAGCTGTATCCATCCTTCAACACATAACCAAGAAAACTTCGGAAACCATCTACCTCAACCTTCGAAAAGCATCCGTTATACAAGTTATGGCAATACTCCCGAACTCCCGCCCCAGTACTGGGTGGCGTCGAGGTTATCTCACCAACAAACTGCATAAAAGAGATTTTCGATGTCGGCGTACTAAACTCAGGTATTCCAGAACTGCAACGATAAAATTATGACGACAACACCTCAGAGCTCAACTCCCCGGGACACTTCCACAAAACCCCTGACAGGAGGCACCAAGACAATGTTCTCATCATAAAACCATCGGAACGATTCAAAGATACCCGCGTGATCCTAAATTTTTTTTAGTGAAATTTGAGAAGAGAAGAGTCAAAACTCTACGTCAGGATGCCTTACCAGAGCGATGAAGAGACTGGGGAGTAAAAAGAATTCCTAACTCTCCGATATATATAATCCTAAATGACTCAAAATATTTTTCTAGACACAACTCGGCCGCTAAAAACGATCAAGCAGTGAGGCTCCTAAGGTCGGGGAAGGCTTTGATTACCAACTTATAACGCCCTCAATGCGGCTATATCTCCCACGTGTCGAAGCACGACTTAGAGGCATAACTGCATTGAAAGCAATGTCGCAAGTGCGGTAATCTTCACACAACCCATGTAATACATAAGGGAAAGAGATACATAGTTGGCTTACAATCGCCACTTCACACAATTACATGAATAAAGCATTACATCATCCAGATACAATCAAGGTCTGACTACGGAACCAAAATAAAAGAAGAACCCCAAATGCGACAAAGGTCCCCGATCGACCCCAACTGGGCTCCACTACTGATCAACTAGAACGAAACAACACAAAGGGCAAGATCTTCATTGAGCTCCTCCTTGAGCTTGGTTGCGTCACCTGTTCGGTAACATAGGCACCTGCAAACTGGTTTTGGAAGTATCTGTGAGCCACGGGGACTCAGCAATCTCGCACCCGCGAGATCAAGACTATTCAAGCTTATAGGAAGGATGGAGTAATGAGGTGGAGCTGCAGCAAGCGACTAGCATATATGGTGGCTAACATACACAAATGAGAGCGAGAAGAGAAGGCAAAGCACGGTCGATAAAAGTATGATCAAGAAGTGATCCTATAGCAACCTACGTCAAGCATAACTCCAACACCGTGTTCACTTCCCGGACTCCGCCGAAAAGAGACCATCACGGTTACACACACGGTTGATGTATTTTAATTAAGTTCAACTTCGGGTTTTCTACAACCGGACGTTAACAAATTCCCATCTGCCCATAACCGCGGGCACGGCTTTCGAAAGTTCAAATCCCTGCAGGGGTGTCCCAACTTAGCCCATGACAAGCTCTCGCGGTCAACGAAGGAATAGACCTCCACCCGGGACGTTCCGATCAGACTCGGTATCCCGGTACAACAAGACATTTCGACAGGGTAAAACTAAACCAGCAACACCGCCCGAATGTGCCGACAAATCCCGATAGGAGCTGCACATATCTCTTTCTCAGGGCACACTCAGATGAGCACTCCATACAACTAAAACCAAACCTCGAGTTTCCCCGAGGGGGCGCTGCATAGGACTCTAGTTCCGACCAACACTCAGAGGAGCACTGGCCCGGGGGGGGGGGGGTTAAAAAAATGATGACCCTTGAGTCTGCAGAACCCAAGGGAAAGAAAAGGCTAGGTGGCAAATGGTAAAACCAATGTTGGGCATTGCTGGAAGAGCTTTACTTAAGGCGAACTGTCAAGGGGTTCCCATTATAGCCCAACCGCGTAAGGAACGCAAAATCCGGGAACATAACACCGATATGACGGAAACTAGGGTGGCAAGAGTGGAACAAAACACCAGGCATAAGGCCGAGCCTTCCACCCTTTACCAAGTATATAGATGCATTAATTAAATACGATATATAGTGATATCCCAACAAGTAAACATGTTCCAACAAGGAACAACATCTCCATGTTCCAACAAGGAACAAACTTCAATCTTCACCTGCAACTAACAACGCTATAAGAGGGGCTGAGCAAAGCGGTAACATAGCCAATCAACGGTTTGCTAGGACATGGTGGGTTAGAGGTTTGACATGGCAATTTGGGAGGCTGACAAGCAAATGGTAGGCATCGTAGCATTGACATAGCAAGAGCGAGCAAACTAGCATAGCAAAGATAGTAGTGATTTCGAGGGTATGATCATCTTGCCTGAAATCCCGCAAGGAAGAAGAACGAGTCCATGAAGAAGACAAACGGACGTAGACGAACGGATCCTCACGACCTCGACGTTATCGGAACCAACCCGAAGAAGCAAACACCGGAAAAGAAGCACACAACATAGTAAACAACCACCACAACAACATGGCACGATGCACAATCGAGTATGATGCATGTCCGATTTAATGAAACATGGCATGGCAAAGTGCAACAAACAACACTACAAATTAAGTGGAGCTCAATACGCAACGAGTTGCTTATTGATGAAACACCACGACACGTTATTTAGTTTGATCTCGTTTATGTACTCAACAATATTAAATGTTGGTTAACATGGCAAGAGGGTGAAGCAAAGTAAAACTACCTATCTAGTCAAGTTTAAATGAGGCCGGAAGCAACGAACAACAATTCCGGAAACTCCTCATATGCATATATTAGGTTTGGTACTGTTCTGCCCTAAACATAATTTTATAGTTTTTTTTAAACATGCAAAATGAGTGCACCATGTTAAACTAGGCAAAATTCTACCCCATTTACATATAAAGTTTATTAGATTTGGAGCTACGGTTATTTAGTTATGAATAAAATCATTTCAACATGGCATAGGGGAAAATTAATGCAAACAGCATTTTAAACATTATAAACATAGATGAAAGTTGGATATTCTTAATCTACACAAAATTCTGATCAAGTTTCATATATAAAACATTTTAATCCGATGCACGGTTAGTGAGTTATTAAATGCATGAACTAGGGGGACTAAACTGTAAAACTGGCAGTCTCAGGAATAATAGGAAAAATTCAGGCGCTGAAAAAAAAACACATGACGGGCTGAATCTGGGGCAAGCCCAACAGTGGTAGGCGCTGGGAGGCAGCTCACCATGGGCTCAGCCCGGTTCGGTGGTAGAAGGGAGGCCGGCAGGGGGTGCTCAGCTGGGCCTCGCGGGCCGTTCGGTGGAGAGGCTGGCCGGAGCCAAGCCTGCGGGGCTGGACTGGCGAAGGGGAGGCAGGCTGGGCCTGCTGGATCTGGCTTGACGCCAGGGAGTGGGCGACGTGGAGAGGGGCCGGCTCGGGAGGAGCTGGGCCTCGGGCGTGAAGACGCAGGCGCGGGCGACGTGGATCTCGTACACGCTGGCGCTGGGACAAGTCAACGAAGGTGCGGCGCCGGTCTTCTCGGTCACAAAGCTGGGGATGCAGGCGGCTTGGGCAGCGAGGGCGCAGAGGAGCGGCGGCGCTGGCGGGGGCTCCTCCTGGATCCGCGCGACGAGGAGGAAGACGGGGTGCTCGTGCCCGAGCTAGCGAAGCAGGACGGCGGCGGGCTACGTCGATCCGGCCGGGGTCCAGGTCGAAGTGGCTCCATGGTGCGGCGGCCATGGCGTTCCCTGAGAAGAAGGAGAGCGGGCGGTTCCTGTCCAAGGCAGAGAGAGAGATCCCTGAGAGAGAGATGAATACAGAGGGAGGAGGAAGAACGAGGGAAGGAGGGTAGAGAGGGGACGCGGGGTTCCACTGGTAGCCGGCGATGGCTTGCTCCGGTGGCCTCGGCCATGGCCTCGTCGGCCGGCGGGGTTGAGGAGAAGCTCGGGAAGGCTCCTCTCCTAGGAACGAGAGGATACAGGGCTCCAGGAGCACGAGGCCCCTGCTCGGGAGGAGCTGGAGGCGCGGCGGACGAGCGCTGCTCGCGAGGTGGATCGACGGGCAGATCTGGAGAGAAGCGGGCTGCGAGGTGATTTTTTTTGGATCGGGAGGATCTCGATGAGGAGGAGACAGGAAGAGTGGCGGCGCTCGGGAGGATCCCTAGAAATTAGGGATTTGGTCTGATTATATAGGCAGGGGACTAGGTAGGGACTAATCCGGTCCGTCCGATTATAATCGGGAGGTCGTAAATCAATAGGTTAGATAGCCCGAATAATAAAACGAAGATATTTTGCAGATGTTTGGGGATGATCCGGACACAGCGGTAACGACTGTCCGAGTCGGGTCCGGGACAGCTTTCGGGCGCTCGCGTGAGGGGTTCGATGCACTGTGCAGAGAGGGTTTCGGACCGCGCGATCGCATCGGGCAACTCCGGAAGTGAAGAGGGGAAGGAGGCTGGACTAGGTGGGCTGTGCAGACGGTCTCGAGCTGAGAGAAGAGAAGAGAGGGAGGCCCGGCGACTGTTTCCGGAGACCGAAAACGTCCGACGTTAGACCGGCTACTATTGCCGCTATATTTATCCGTTTGGACGTCAAACGGACTCCGAATGCGATGAAACTTGGCAGGCGGTCTACTGGCAACAAAACGACACCGCATGCCAACTTTCAACCCATTCCGAGAACATTTTCCGGCCACTAATAAAATAATATTTCGGACGTGCCGCGGGCGCGTGCAAGTGTGGTTGGGCTCAGAACGGACAACGGAAGGAACGAGGAGACCGGGACGGATGCAATTTTGAAAACATGATGATGCAATGCACATGATGACATGATGAAATGCAACACACAAGCCAATGACAAGACAACAACAACGAATAACTGAACGACACCTGGCACATCGGTCTCGGGGCGTTACAATAGGTCTCCCTGACACGGTCTGTAAATGTTAACGAGTTTCCAAGAGTGAGATGAGGTCGTGGATGTAAACTCAACACCTAACGCAAACTGTTCATATATGAAAACTTGTCCCGAAATAGTGGTACTACACCAAATCGTCATTATGCCTCCAGATGCGCCAATCGAAGGGATAAATGCAAAATAATAAAAACGCGATGGACAAATAGCCTTAAGGGAACTTGCATTAAAGTCTTGCATCTTGGATTCTCAAGGAAAATGATCGAGCAACCAAAAGAGCTCATCGCATTGGAGAGCGCTAGTAATTTTTTAGGAGAGTTCAAACCCCGAATGTTCCAGTAGAGCACATTCCATTTGTGCAAAAGTGCCATTAAAAAGCTAGGAAACTAAAATTCAGTCAACGTGGTCGGGCCATTGTCTGCCTTGGTGAGTGCTTCCATGGTAAGCTCCTCCGCAGGGATGGCGTAGAGCTGAGTGCCGATGTTCTTCCTGGTGGAGATGGCCATAGGTGGTGGAACATCATAATGCTGAGCTTCTAATTGAAGATCCTTAGAGGAGTGCACAAGACACACTGCTGAAGGAATAATCCTGGGCTTCACTTTAGATTTATTTGGGCGAGAATCCTGGTTTTGAATGACGTAGAAGCCATCATATTTATTGTTTCTAGTGTTGCGGTGGAGAGGAGCAGTGTTAATTGGGGTAACAATCTTCCCTTGTGATTCTTCAAATGCGACCCTGAGACTGAGGAGGGAGCAATGTTGGTCTGTAGGTCAGAATCCATGGAGGGAGGTGGGGCCACATTGTCATAGCAAGCAGAGGGGGCCATAGTCACAGCTGCAGGTATTTCTGTAGGTTGATGCACTCCATCAGATTCAGATAACACCAGGTAATGTTCAGAGAGTTCAGAAACTATGTCTTCAGGTAAACCCATGTTGTGAGACTGAATATCAGACGAATATCCCATAAGAGCTAGCCTAGAGTTGAGTACAAGTTCTTGGGATATGCCAACAGCATCTTCAGACATGTTGATCTCTTGAATTGTAATGGTAGATGGTGCTTGTAGCTGTGATACCTGCATGAACTGAAGCCCCGACCCAACAGCTGTAACCTGTATCTCCACACGCACATTTTCAGACCTTACACCATTCTCATTTCTCCACAGGCCCATGTTGGCCATGTAAGGACAAAGAGCATGGTGTATAGAGGTGTTGAGCTGTTGGCAAGGTATGGGATCTGACAGAACTAGGGATAACAGCTAATTACCTTTAGTGGAGAGGACAAATCATATGCCTTGGCTATGAAGATCTACTATGAATGAGAGCTGCTCTTGTAGGTTGCTGTGCGGTGAGGAATGTTCCACAGCAGAGTCCACAATTATCAGAGCCTGACCAGAGTTCACAAAGCTTGTATAATCAGAAACCGTAAGAGAGTCATTCCAGGCATCAGCACCATTATCAGTGATGTTATCTTCTAGAGCAGTTCCATCCTTCACGACAAGTCCCTGAGCTGCAAGCCAAGCCTGAAAGTTCATCAGGTGTGGCGGCATCATCTGAGGCTGAGCTACTGGGGGTGGAGGCTCTGTCCAAGAGCCCCACCCAGCCATGTTCTGATTTGGAGCATTACCAGGAGCTGTAGGAGCACCATTGGGAGGTGCAGCATTCTGAACAAGCCAATTATGAACCTACTACTGATAGAGCTGCTTCGTCATTAGAACCAGACCAAATTGAGGGTGTGGGTTGCCATCAGGGGGTGGCGGCTCCTCGCCGGCAGGCTGGACTTCAGGCATCATAGAATTCCAATCATTGTTGCACAAAATAGTAACCTTGACTGTACATCAATCCCTGGCCCCTCCAAGCTGCCAAACCACAAAGCTCTTCGGCACTAGACAGAGATGTATAACTTGTTCTTTGACCAACATGAACCTTCTATCCTGTCTAGGGTTGTACCAAGATATCAAAGATCAATACCTGCCAATGCTTTTGTGATGTAGTAATCGGTTTGATAATCGTACGGAAATTAAAAAAACATGAGGCAGACTGCATTGCCGAAAGTAGTGGTGCGCCTATGAGAGCCTCATTGTGCGGGACAAAGGAGAGAGCAAATCTTCCTCTTCAAGTTCTAATGGAGTTGCAACCGCTGTGTCTCAAAGAAAGGAATCAGCAAATCCAAAAATCCCAATGCCAAATGGGTGATCACTAGCCTCTGTAGTAAAGAGTTGAGCTTCATGGAGCAAACATTGCATAGTTCCGTGGATGGCCGTGCGGTGATGGAGAGGAACATAGCTACTGGCCTCTGCAATCGCAAGAAGTCATGGTTCACGGGAGGGATGAGTCCAAACACCATGCCGCTGCACAGCAACCGATCTGCCGGCCCCGGCTCGACGGCGAAGCACGGTGGGAGGAAGGGCACTGGGATGAGTGGGTAGTTTGCCATGGCGGCGAGGTGGACGACGACGATGGAGGTGATGTGTGGAGCGAAGGTGGTGGTAGGAGGGTGAGGCTGGTACTAGGCGACGTCTATTGGAAGCTCAAGGTGGAATTGGGAGCGTTAGGGGCACTTTTGGAAGGAATTTTCTTGGGGACCCGCTTCCATGTATCATTCCAGCTCTTGGGGTAGAAGGATTGTGCCACGTGGTTATATGCTCCACAGAAGTTGCATCGGACGGTTGTGCGTTTCCCAGTCCGAGCATGATCCTTTTGGAAACGGGGAGCTAAGTAATCACGCTGACTGACTTTGTTACCTTGTGGCAGAAAATTGATGCCGGATTTTGAGTGTTGAGTCATTCGTAGCGAGCAATTAATCTCCTTATGATCCGGGGATGAGGAGTGAATGCAGATTACCCTGGCCATGCAAGAAAAAATGAGTGTGCCCCCATTGGAGACAGCGAGCGCATAAATTGGCCCAGTGGTCTGATAAATTAGTGATTTCCTGCTCCGAATAGTCGGCTTGGGCCAGGTCTGCCTTGTGCTGGGCCGATAGAATAGGAGGCCACTTTCTATGAGGAGGAGCATATTTGAAAGCCGAGGCCAAGAAACTTTGAGGCAAAGTCGGATAATTAGTCATAATGGGACATTTAAATGAGCCCAACGAGAGATATCTTATATTTACTAATTGGAGGCAGCTTTCAAGTCGTCTCATTAATCCACAACATTAAAATTAATTACACCGTTGGATTGTAGAATTTACGCTCAGGATAAAAGAAAAACATAAGTAACACAAATGATCCAGACGTCCCTTAAAAGAGGCATGTGACTTGTCCAACGTTAATTAATAATAAAACAAAAGTAAAGAAAAAACATCTCAAAAGCCGGCTGTATGATAAAATATTCTTCCGATTAAACATATGTGACACTAAATTTGTACGTACAAAGGTGAATGAACGAGCCTCTTGCAACGTGGACTATTGAGTCCTCCATTTTTGAGAGAGAGAGAGAGTCATAATGCTACATGTTTGGCTGGATAACATAAATTAAATAGAGTTAGTCTAATAAAACAGAGCTTCATATAGGTTCCCAGCTGGGTATCTATATGTACGTGTGTGGTGCCTCTATCTAACAAATAGAATTTCGTGTAGCTTCCAAGTTGAGTATCAATACGTACGTGCGTAGTGTCTCTATCTAATTTATTTCTTGCGACCTTGCAAAAGAAACTAGCTTGGTGTCTATGGAGCCATCATGAGTCGACATCTTGATATGAAAAGTGAAGCTTTGGGGCGTCACGAGTGTCTACGAACCCTTATACTATATGTCACTAGGCGTCGGCTTCATGCCAGCATCCATATAGGATGTGCTGCGTCAGCTACATCTGAAGACTCCATATGTGAAGTGACACATGATGCAGTTGGCTATACTCATCGGAAGGTTCAAAAGTTGTCCTACAATATGGATTTATATATGGTGCTTATTTTGTCTTGAGTTTATTATTTACATGAAGAGTTATGAATATCCAATTCTTACATTCATACATAGTATGGAATTCAAATGTGTTACTCCATCTTTAAGACGAGAGTCCATACTGTTTTTTGGAACTAATATTTCTATTATAAAGTGATAGTTAATATTGAAAGTCGCAGTTTGGTGTAAATTTTGGTTGAGATATTTTCTAAGTAATTATCATAATTTTCTTCATGATACAATTTAACAAAAGTTGTATGTCTAGTCATAGGTGAACTATGCTACCTCACGAAGTAGAATATTCGGTCTAATAAACATTAAATAGAGAAATATATATACACATTATTTAGCGAGTGAAGTAGTCTCGAAAGTGTATTTCTAATATATATCAATCTCAAATGCTCCTTCTTTTGAAAGGAAAATTAGAAAAAATAGAAACAAATTCAATATATTCTGAATTGTTTTTACAACAAACATTGCTTAGCTTTTGTAACTACATGCAAAATTTCATTACGGAACGTCTAAAAAATATCAGTGCTCCAAAATGTTACTTCCTCCGTCCAAAAATAAGTGTCGTGGTTTTATCAGAAATAATGTTTTCGGAGTATCATTTTTGTGCCCATAATATTTTGAATGTTTTTACTTCATGCAATATCGAAAAATATATTCCACATATTCATATTAAAGAAAATAAAAATAATCTATTTTAAGGGTAGGTTTATTTTAAAACTTTTTTAAATGCTCTCTTATGTGTTCTTTTTTCATCAATAAACCCGAAATTAAAACTTTGTATTCTTTCATGTCAAAATGACAACATATCCTACTACAGGTTATTTTATTTATGAAACTTATAGGTTATAACTAAATAAAATATGCACGGATTACTTATATTCCTTCAGATTTAGTCATTATTACAATAACTATACTCTGAGATCTCTTGCAGTGACATGAGAATAATGTGTATATATATATCATAGTGAGACATTTGAACATTTTAAAAGTGATGAAAAAAATATTGCATGTCGTGTTTAAACAACTTATTATTGTCAAAATATTTGCATCGAACAAAAAATTCAATATATCAAGTATTAGAAAGTGTTAGCCTGTGCAGAGGCACGGGTTAATGACTAGTGATGGTAATTTATTGTCCTCAAACTTTGCCTGAGCGAGGTAAATATCCATTAAACATAGTCTATCCTCCCGGGGTGCAGTTATCATTGTCACATCAAGGCCATTTGAAAATGAACCAAATTTGATTTTTGGTTCTTGAGAATGATTTTGTGCCTGAAGATGATTGTGTGTCTGAAAATGATTCACATAACCCGTGGAGGACAAAGAGACTTCAGCATGATGCTTGTTAGAGAACTCCATCTGCTTGATAGGGAGCAGTAAAAATTTGCTTAACTCATGAACTAAAGAAAGACTCAAAGAACCATCATGATTGTGAGTACCAAACCCCGGAGAAATGGGAATAGGACTACGGGTTACGATCAAGGGTAGCTCTTCATCAGCATGCCAACTGAGGTTCGTGAGGTGGCTTCGGTTTAAACGACCATTGAACAAATGAAAATGGCAAATAAAATCCATCCAAACACGGTCCTTAAGCCCATAGATGAAGTGAACAACTTTTTATTCACCAAAGAGAAAAAAACCTGAGGAGTGATTTGAACAACCTTGAAACCCACACTAATTCCTCTAATGCAGCATTGCTGAGCTATGCCCACAGATTCAACCGAAAGTGGGAAAGAGGTTGATGAAAAAGAGACCACCAATAAGAACTCTTTGGTGTCTCGAGAAGGGGAGAAGTGAACCGTAGAGCCAAATTTCTTCCTCACCTGATCTGCCAAAGCCAGGCTAGGGGCAAAATCCCAGTGTAGCAAGCCCTCCATACTCTCGGTTCTTACCAGAGACCGCCATGGGATTGGGTGGAGTAGGTAGGAGAAAGCGGGAGGGAGGAAGGGAGAGGAGAGGAGAGCCCATTGTGACGCCCTATGCATTGACCCTTGTTCTTTGCTTCTTTTTCTCTTTTTGCCCTATCTAGCCCCATTATGACATCATAGATGATTCTCCATGACTCGTAGGTTGCTAATGCATCTATTGCTGCATACTTGATAAGCTTGTCTAGTAGCGGGCAAAACACCCATAGAGTATGGTCCTCATCGCTGTTGATTTTGTTCTTCATGTCATAGTAGTGAATGTTGATCAGCCTGCCGGCAGCATCAGCTAAAGAGTCAAATTTATTTTTCTTGTATGGGTCTCTCCATTCCACTTGAATATCAATGTAGTTATCAGAGTTGATCTCCAAGCCAGATAGCTTCAACTTATTTTTGTCTACTTCAATGGTGAATCCGGCGCAGGTGTATTCATCATTCATGAGGAATTTTTCCAGTTCCATTGGCCTGCAAGATGTTTGTATAGTCTGAATATAGTGAGACAGTACTAGTTATTTTGAGGACTACCCAAGGTTTTTTTGTTTTTCCGGACTGAACTACAATATGAATCCCTGAATCTATTGCATTGAGTAGCTGCTAATAGTTAGTACATCATAACTAGTAAATCTCATAATAGATTCCAGAAAGAAATGCATGTTTGTTGTCTCGAATTGAAATTCATACATGATTCAGACAGATTGGACTATGATCTTTTGCCTCCAAATGCATACAAGATTTAAAGTAGGCAGTAATAGTGCAGTTTTCTATTGTTCAGCCAGATAATTTGTATTTGGTAAAACAAAATAAAACGGTGTGATCCCTAGATCATCTAATTCAAGAATTGGACACATGAGTTACATGGAGCCAACCAAAAACTGTCAATGAATTCCTATGCCATGCTTTTAAAAAATGAGAACCCAAGTTCATATAATGGCATTTGCGATGAAGAAAAACTAAAATCAATATTGACAACCAATAGTATAGATTCACAATTATTGTCACATGTCTTTAGCTGCAGAGATGTGGTAGACAAGGCACTCTTGTTCTATGCATAGTTGGAGCACTGCTGCCCGTTGTGGCTTCATGTAGTGCATGTACTCGACATCAATGCCGACTAGTTTGACGAGCATTCTGCCGAGCTTCCTCCTGAGCGTGGACAGCATCTTGTCCACGTCTGTACCCTTGCTTATGCAAACGATGTGGAGCTTTTGGTTCCCATGGAGGTCTACGACGTGGAGCTCCCTGGTGTACCTGCGGCGCTGCTTGTATAGAGGTGCATCTGCTATGTCTCTCCTCTGCTCTCTCGCGTTTGTTTTGGAGAGAGAGGTTAGTGAAAGGAAGTGGGGAGAAGAAGCAGCAATGGGGTTTTTGGGGGACAAAGAAGTTGTGATTTCTCCTCTGCTCTCTCTGCTCTCTGTGACAGGACGTGGGAGTGATTGAGGGGGTGGTAGCGTGGTGGGTTTGTGGTTTCAGTTACATGGCAAATCCATAGAGGTTCTATGATGTGGAGGCTGTGTTAGTGCATTGGAAATCTGAAACGACATCGCCTCTTTTTTCGTGACAACTTTAGATATGCACGCAACTGTCAGAAAATGAGATGCTTGTGCTTTTGGTGAATTTTATCTAAGTGCACTTCTTGTATATCATGATAGAACTGCCTATGTCCATAAACTATACTGCATCCAACTGATTTTATTCTTATACAGTATTAGATGGGATCAAGATTCATACAGATATAAGCGCATTACTTTTTGATGGAGTGTTTTCTTATTTTATTTTATAAATGATGGTGATGCAGCTTTTGTGCAGGTGGAGGGTTTTGTGGGTAGGTGTATCGACTCCTTTGTTTAACTAACAAGGTTGCATTCTTCATTTTAACCAAACTGCAATATAGTAGAAAGGGAACTACATTTCAGAAGTAACGATATTTCCTGCTTCCATATGACGAACTGCATTGTTGTAGGCCGCGAACTACATTTATAGTTGACTTGGGGCTTCCTGTATTTTATTTATGAGAGCGAACTGCAGTTTCTGGCAGTGTCCACACACATTTTTTGTTGTGGTTATTCATTTATTTATTTATTTCATTTTTCTTGTTGTTTTATTTTTATTTTTTTATTTTTATGAGAGCAAACTGTAGTTCTGGGATTGCACTTTTTTGTTGTGCTTATTTTAGTGGGTCGTGGTATTTTAACCACTCTCACGTGTTGGGCCTGTGTTGGGGAGCGAAGATGCATTCGGCCCAGGAAGGTCTGCCAGCATGGCTGGTTCACGGTGCGCTGTGTGTGCGCGCTAATGTTTAGTCCCACCTCGCCGAGAGCGCGCCCGACTGGTTTATAACCGCTAGCGAGGCAACGCTCTCGAACTCCTCTGGTTACTAATAGGGCGCTTATGCATGGCGCTCTCTGCACTATATTCTGCTGACCTGTGGGTCCTTGTGTGTCTGGCCCCATGCATTGTGGGTCATAAGGGACTCGTCTACTGTGGGCGCAGACTTAGTACGAGACTGGTTGGGGCCTGGTTGCACCTGGGTGGTCAATTTTTTCCTTTTCGTATTGGAAGCTATTTTTTCTTTTTGAACTGCATGTAGTTGCCTTTTTCATATGCACCATTTGCACTGCTTGTATCAACATTGCGGACTGCATTGCGCGTTCTTCTGGACTGCACTACATGCACTAAGTCTATGTGTTGTGTACTGCATGAAAGTGCATCTCTTGCGCTTCTTGTTTGCATTCACTATATGTGCACACCTTGTGAACTGCCTAATATTACTATGGTGAACTGCATTCACATTTGTTTAGAATGGTTCACGGATTATAATTTTTTAGAAGTATAAATATTAATGAGTTGCGGTTAGTGGGTGGGAGGAGCTACAGTAAAAGTACACATTTTTGGTCATTCTTTTTCTTGGTAACATAAGCCTCTATTGATTGTCCTTTATTCTTGGTAACATAAGTTTTATTAACTCTTGTTTAATTTTCAGTTTGGTTTTCTCCGTGGCTAGACCTTTTACATTCCTCTTCTATATATATAGGCCAACTTCTAACCTTCCTTCGCAGCTCATTTCTCTTCTAGCCACAACTTCTCTCCTTCCTCCAACCTCTCTTTATTTCTTTTCATTTTCTAGGGTTTTGTTGCGATGGCTCCAGGCCCCTACGCAAATCTCTCCTGCTGCGGCCATGGTTGTCATGTGCCGATGGACTACGATTGCTCAGCTTGCTTGCAGGCTCGTCGTGCTCGCCGGGGTAGGGTCTTGTGTCGAGCTGGGCAAGCGGAGCAGCTTTCATATGGCAGAGTTTTCACGGAGGGATTGGATCTGGACAACATTGTTGCATTCTATTCCGCCCTGCTTCGCCGTGGCCTTGGCTGCATAAGTCCTTACGTCCATCAGATTACGCCTACAAACGTGGAGAGTCACTACAAGATGGTAATTTTCGTTTGATCTGATATTTTTTCTTTGTGATTTTTATTTATTTTTGTATAATTCCATAATTGTCTGAACTTCTATTACTTCAGGAATGCACTTATTTTGTTTTATTGAAGTGTACTGCATGGTGTTCTTATATCTTGTTTTTAATATTTTCCTTGCGTGTATGGCGCTCGTGTTTATTTTGCATGTACTATGATGCTCCAGGAATATAGATTTTGTACTACATTCTTAAAATATGTGAACTACTTAGGTATGAGATGAGCACTGCTAGTTTGTTGGATTCAGGGCCCCGTAGACACAAGAAAGGTTCAAATTCTGGGCGTGTGCGAAGAACTCAACCTCTCCGGCCAACCAACCCGTGATTCAACAGCCTTGTTGGAAATATGCCCTAGAGGCAATAATAAATTGGTTATTATCATATTTCCTTGTTCATGATAATCGTTTATTATCCATGCTATAATTGTGTTGATTGGAAACTCAAGTACATGTGTGGGTACATAGACAACAACATGTCCCTAGTGAGACTCTACTAGACTAGCTCATTGATAAAAGATGGCTATGGTTTCCTAGTCATAGACATGAGTTGTCATTTGATAACGGGATCACATCATTAGGAGAATGATGTGATGGACAAGACCCAAACTATGAACGTTGCATATGATCGTGTCAAGTTTATTGCTATCGTTTTCTACATGTCAAGTATATGTTCCTATGACCATGAGATCATGCAACTCACTGACACTAGAGAAGTACCTTGTGTCTACCAAACATCGCAACGTAACTGGGTGACTATAAATGTGCTCTACATGTATCTCCAAGGGTGTCTGTTGAGTTGTCACTACGTATGACGGAGAGGTATCTCAGGGCCCACTCGGTAATACATTATCACAATGAGCTTGCAAGCAATGTGACTAATGAGTTAGCCACGGGATCTTGTATTATGGAATGAGTAAAGAGACTTGACGGTAACGAGATTGAACTATGTATGGAGATACCGACGATCGAATCTCGGGCAAGTAACATACCGATAGACAAAGGGAACTACATACGTGATTAGCTGAATCCTTGACATCAAGGTTCGACCAATCATATCTTCATAGAATATGTAGGAACCATTATGGGCATCCAGGTCCCGCTATTGGTTATTGACCGTAGAGGTGTCTCGGTCATGTCTGCATAGTTCTCGAACCCACAGGGTTTACACACTTAACGTTTGGTGACGATATAAGTAAAGTTTAGTCATTATGGTGGTTACCAAAGGTTGCTCGGAGTCCCAGATGAGACATCGGACATGACAAGGAACTCCGGAATGGTCCGGAGGTGAAGATTGATATACTAGATGAAGGGTATTGGAGCCGGAATTGTTCCGGCGGTACCGGGTGTAACCAACATCACCGAAAGGGGCTTCGGGGGGCCCTGACAAGTGTTGGTGGGCCCCATGGGCCAAGGGGAGCGGGCAAACCAGCCCACTAAGGGGCTGAGTGACCCCCTCACCCCATCTCGCATAACCAGGAGGGTTGGGGCGCCCCTCTAGGGTTCCCTCCACTTGGCTTGGGGGGCAAGTCACCCTAGGGGAGGTCCCATCTACCCTGTCCGTCGCCGCCCCTAGGGAAACCCTAGGGGCCCCACCCCCTTCTCCCTTCCCCTATATATAGAGAGGTAGAGAGAGGGCAGCCACACCCTTGAGCACATCTCCACGCCACAGCGTCGCCTGTCCTCTCCCTCGCATTCAACTTCCTCTCCGTACTGCTTAGCGAAGCTCTGCTAAGATTCCGCCACCACCACGCCATCGTGCTGCCAGGGGACTCGAGCTACTACTTCACCATCACTTACTGGATCGAGGAGGTGAAGGCGTCACCAAGCCATATGTGTGTTGAACACGGAGGTGCCGTCCGTTCGGCACTTGGATCGGAGTTTGCGGGACGGATCGTGATTGGGTTGCCAAGATGTTTGATTACATCTACCGCGTTTCTTAACGCTTCCACCTAGTGATCTACAAGGGTACATAGATCCAATCTCTCCTCTCATAGATGGTCATCTCCTAGATTGGATTTTGTAGAGCGCACGAAAATTTTGGTTTCCCATGCAACATTCCCCAACAGTGGCATCATGAGCTAGGTCTATGCGTAGATGACATCATGAGTAGAACACAAAGAAGTTTGTGTCCATTGATATTCAGATTGCTTCCTTCCTTGGTCTTCTCTCGATTCAGCGGTATTGTGGGATGAAGTGGTCCGGACCAACTTTACATGTCCACGTACATGAGATCGGTTCCATTGACAGACATGTGATTTTGTTGCATAAAGATGGCTACCGGGTGTCTGTCTCTCCCACCTTAGTAGAATCGGATTTGACAAAGACGCTCCTTGTAGAAGGTTAAATAGCAACTTGCATATCACCATTGTGGCTTTGCGTAGGTAAGAATCATTCTTGCTAGATACCCATACTAGCCACGTAAAACATGCAACGACAATTAGAGGACGTCTAACTTGTTTTTGCAGTGTATATTGTGATATGATATGGCCAAAGACATGATAAAATATATCTGATGTATGAGATGATCATGGTTGTAATAGTTTATATCGACTTGCATGTCAATGCATACGGCAACTGGAGGAGCCGTACAGTTGCCTTTAATTATTGTATGACCTGCATGTCAATCATTAAGCGCTATGTAATGCTTTACTTTATCGCTAAGCAATAGCAATAGTAGTAGAAGCATGGTTGGCATGACAATCCCGATGGCAGCATAATAACGGAGATCATGATGATGGAGATCATGGTGTCATGCCAGTGACATCGGAGACCATGCCGGTGCTTTGGAGATGGTGATCAATAGCACAAGTTGATGGCCGTATCATGTCACTTATGATTTGCATGTGATGTTAATCCTTTTATGCATCTTATTTTGGTTAGGACCATGGTAGCATTATAAGGTGATCCCTCACTAAAATTTCAAGATAAAATTGTGTTCTCCCCAAGTGTGCACCATTGCTAAAGTTTGTTGTTTCGAAGCACCACATGATGATCGGGTGTGATAGACTCTACGTTCACATACAACGGGTGGAAGCCAATTTTGCACATGCGGAACACTTGGGTTAAAATTGATGAGCCTAGCATGTACAGACATGGCCTCGGAACATAGGAGATCGAAAGGTTGAACATGAGTCATATAGTAGATATGATCAACATGGAGATGTTCACCAATGAAACCATCTCATCTCACGTGATGATCGGACTTGGGTTGGTAAATTTGGATCATGTTACACTTGGATGACCGGAGATGCCAATTTGAGTGGGAGTTCTTAAGCAATATGATTAATTGAACTCACACTACAAGACTCAGGAACTTTGCCGTCAGCCATGGCTGACGGCAAAGGCATGCAAGGCGAATGGCAAAGGCCTTTGCCGTTAGCCAGCAAACGGCAACACGTCCGGCTGAACAGGCCATGACAAAGGCTTCTTTATAGTCTTCTGGCTGACGGTAAAGATGCAACATCGGCCAGCGGAGGCAATGAGCCTGGACGACACACATGTCAGCTTAGGTCCCTTAAGGAGTTAACGGCTTTTTTCCGTCCGCGAGCGGACATCAAAGACTTTTGCGTATTTGCTGTCTGCCAGTGGATGGCAAAGAAAATTAATTATTTACCGTCTGCCAGCGAACGACATAGCATGCCACATGGCAGCACCTAGGGGGCTGGCCTATATGGTAGCTTTGCCATCAGCCGGCTAACGGCAAATGCTCAATGTTTTTGCCGTCCGCTGGCAGACGGCAAAGCATCCAAATTGCCAGCCTACTGCCCCAGATCGCATAGGTAGCTTACACATGGCATGTTTGGTCAGCTGGCTAATTACAAAGCTCTTTGCCGTCTGCCAGCAGACGGCAAACACCCTATATAGCCCCTGTTTTTTCTTATTTTTTCTTAAATTCATTCAATTTCACATAATTTCACACACATATATATATACACACATATGAAAATATTTTCGACAATCATACCAACACATATAGATACCAAATCATATCCATGCCATATGGATATGATCATCCAACACATATACATAGCAAATAGTTTCATCCAACACATATACATAGCCAACATATCCACCAACAAGCATACAATGGTTTCATCCATACATACATATATAGGTAGCAAGTTTGATATTGTTCGTCCTAGAAAATCAAAACAAGAAAGAATCATAAAGAGATGAGTAGACTCCATCACCACAAGCTTCCTCATCTAAAGCAAATCTGCAAATTGGGAAAGAAGCAAGTTAGAAGAAGAAGAATAAGAAGAAGAAGAAGAAGACTAGCTAGAAAAAGAAGAAGAAGAAGAAGAAGAAGAAGAAGAAGAGGAAGAAAAGGAAGAAAAGGAAGAAGAAGAAGAAGAAGATTTTTTATTCTCTTTCTTTTTCTCCTCTCCTCTTTTTATCTTCTTCTTCTTATTGCTAATCTAGGTAAAAATGCTAAGTGTAGGTCATTTTAGAGCTAAGTTGGGCAACTAGGACATTTTGGAGCTTACTAAGGTTATTATGTCATTTTCGAGGAAAGTAAGGTAAGTCTATATCATTTTGGAGGAAAGTAAGCTAAGTATAGCTCATTTTTGTCCAACTTAGGTAGTTATGCCATTTAGGAGGAAAGTAAGCTAAGTATGCATTTGTTAAGCAAAAACACTAGAGAAAACTTACTCTCATCACAACAAATGCAATGAAGATTGCAACTAAGGTAACAATAGATCGAATGGCATAATGATAGCAAGCCTCATTATAATGGCATATTTTCTAATCTTCTTAATCTTCAAGTGCATTGCATTAATCTTCATCTTGTGATCATCGACCACATCGGCAACATACAACTCAAATTTCATCTTCTCTTCTTGAATTCTATTAATTTTTCTTTCAAATACTCATTTTCTTTTTCAACTAAATTTAACTTCTCGACAAGAGGGTCGGCTGCAAATTCCGGTTCACATACCCCCTAGATTAAAATATCTATGTGTCAACTTGATGGCCATAATTGTCATAAATGCAAAATGCAACAAATAGTTATAAAAGAGGATCTACCACATCTGAATCATAAAGTGGGCGAGGGCCGACAAGGACGGATATCAATACCATGGCACTATGTATAACAAAAAAGCATACAAAGTAAGAAAATTATACAAGTAACTATATAAATCATACAATCATACAGGTAGCTATACAAATCAAGTACAACATAAAAAATTTAATACCTAGTAATAATCTGGATTGTCCGGTTGAATTAATGCCTCGGGATCAATAAATGCATCGTCATCATCACTATCAGTAATGGCGTGCTCATCATCATCATCATTAATAAATGCATCATCATGTGGAAGGCCACCTCTACGTAATCGGTCAAGCATTGACAGGTCATCTGCAGCAGTAACCTCTTCTAGTTCAGGCTCTTCTTGTTCCGGCTGAGGGGTGAAGTCGGGATCACTGTCGCTGTCTACTTCAATGTTCTGGGGTGAAGTAGAGCGGTTCTTGAAATGCTTTTTGGTAAGACATGTTTCTTGGAAATATTCTCCTTCATATGTGTCTGGGTTAATGTGAGGTTCATAATCATCTTCATTGGGGGGAGGTGGTCTAACACGTGGCGGCACTTCATAAACGACATCCCAACCATTGAGATTAGGATCACTTTGACAGGCCAGCGGTAGATAGAAAACTTGGGTTGCTTGTTGAGCCATAATATAGACATCGGGAACATCCAAATGGGTTCTTTGTTTGATTTCCACTAGCCCTATATGTTCATGAGTCCTTCTAGTCTCCTTCGGCTGGAACCAATAACATTTGAAGACAATGATGTTTGGTGGGTTTGCACCATAGAATTGAAGTTCATAAATTGCTTCAACTCTTCCATGATACTCGGTATCTCCTTCGCCGATAGCAGAGACACAACAATTTGTAGACTTTCGGTCGGCCATAGATAGCTCTTTGCCATAGGTATGAAAGCGATACACGTTTATGTCGTATTTGTCAAATGAACATACCTTATAGTTAAAACCATTAGCGACTTGTCTCAATTCAGCGTCCATATGCTCTGAATTAGCCTACAAGTTCAATACGAAAGGGATTGTTGCATTAGCCACAAACTAAATGAATAAATGAAATGGTCTAATGTAATTTACTGTTTCTTTGAACCAAGAGATGAAACTGGGATAGCCGCCTCCATGCTTTGCGAGAAGCTCATACTCTTCGACGGAATCCTTTTGGATCACCGCTCCATACGAGAATTTGGCGGCATATCAACTGTATCAAATTTATCCAGAAATAAGAGCAGTTCAAAGGAATTAGAAGTTGTGAAACAATGTACCGAGAACTTACTCCATGTACGGCCGCACTTCTGTTAGGTTGTTGAAGATATACAATGAAATGGTTTGCCATACTTTGAAATCCAACGTTAAGGAATTAGAAGCACCTGCTAGTGCCAGATCCCCTTTGAATAGGCTGAGGTTGGATTGACCCTTTTTAGGGTCGCCGGCATTGTACCGAGGCTTCGGATTATGCAAATGTCGATTTTTGGCTTCGTGGTGTGCTATGACGAAGTTTGCCGCCTCCTCAGTAATGAATGCCTCGGCCATCGATGCTTCAATTCTACATTCATTTTTACATTTTGCTCGAAGCGCTTTCTGCTTCCTCTCAGTTGCTTAGCACCAACGATTCTGCACAGCCCCCCCAATCTTGCCTTGGTTGGGAGATGCAAAATCATGTGCTGCATTGGATTAAAGAAGCCTGGCGGAAATATCTGCTCTAACTTGCAGATCAACTCTGGCGCCAACTCTTCAATTTCTTCTACCAGGTCAGGCGATAGTTCTTTAGCACAAAGAACACGGAAGAGATAGCTTAGCTCTGCTAGTACTAGCCATTCATCCTCAGGGATGAATCCACGCAACATCACCAACATTACCCGCTCAATTCATATGTGCCAATCATGACTCTGGAGACCAAATATCTTCAATTTTTCAAGACTCGCTCCCATCTTTAGATTCGCTGCATACCCATCGGGGAACATCAACTACATTTTCACCCACAAGATAATTTCCCTCATAGCTAGCCTTGCAAGATTGAACAATTCCTTTGGCTTTGTCCAGTTCTTCTTTCCTATCGGTTGTTGCATGTTTTGTAACGGTCTATGACATAGCTCCTCTAGATTGACTCCTGCCTTAGGATTATCCTTTGACTTCCCATCTATGCCAAACAATGTACCTAAAAGTGCCTCGGCGGTATTCTTCTCAGTGTGCTTCATGTCGATGTTGTGTGGGCAAAGGAGGTCTTTGAAGTAAGGCACATCCCACAAGCATGTCTGGTGAGTCCAGGCATGTTGCGAATTATACCCCTTGAAATACCATGGACGCTCTGGATCTGGCTCGAGAACGTTTAACTAATCCAGGATCTCTTGGCCTGTCAACGGAGGTGGTGCAGACTCTTTCACAACTCAACCTTTGATGAAGTTATCCTTATCTTTCCTGAACTTATGGCGAGGATGCAGGAACGGTCTATGCATGTCGAAGCAAGAAAACTTGCGACCGACCTCATGCCAACGAAATTGAAGAGCTCCCTTGCATGTGGGGCACGGGAGCCTTCCATGCACACACCAGCCAATGAATAGCGCATACGCCGGCAAGTCACGCATCGAGTACATGTACCACACACGCATTATGAAGTTCTTTTTGCTAAAGCCGTCGTATGTCTGAACCCATTATCCCAGGCTTCTTGCAATTCGTCCTTCAGTGACTGCATGTACACATTCATATTCTTCTCTGGATAGTTCGGCCCTAGAATTATCAACGTGAGGAAAATGTTCTCTCTTTGTATAATCTGTCTGGGGGGGGGGGAGATTGAACGGAATGAAAAATACGGGCCAACAACTATATTGGATTGCGGTCAGACCAAACACACTGAACCCATCTGTGCTGATGGCGACTCGAGGATGCCTCGGATCGGCCGCTTTGTCATGTAATGCATCAAAGCGCTCCCACGCTTCACCATCCGATGTGTGCACCATCATCAGCTTCCCATCTGCATCTAGTTGGGTTCTCTTGCCCGTTTTGTGCCATCTCATCTGTCTTGCCGTCTCTTTGACAATGAAAATACGTTGAAGTCTTGGTACAATTGGCATATACCAATAACATTAACGGGTATTTTGGTCTACGTCTTCTCACCCATACCATTGTCTACCAGAACATACCTGGATGACTTGCAAATGGGACAATAGTTCAAGTCCGCATATTGAATCCTAAATAAGGCACATCCATTCTTACAGGAATGTATCTTCTCATAGTGCATCTTAAGAGCATGGAGGATTTTGTCTAACTGGTACAGGTTTGCAGGTAGTAGGTGGCCTTTGGGTAGAAAACGTCCAAATAGTGTCATCATCGCGTCGTAGCATTCTCTGCCCAAGTTGAATTGAGCCTTCAGAGCCATTATTTATGAGATGGCATCTAGCTGACAAAGCTCAGTGTGCTCGTGGAGAGGACGTTTTGAAGACTCCAACATTTCATTAAAGGCCTTTGCAGATTCCTCCATCTCATTGTCCGTGTCCCGAGCATCATCAAAGTCTTGCACCATGTCTTGCATCCTGGTACCATGTTTGTCGGTGCAACAATGAAGCACCTCAACTATGGCACGTTGGTCAGACACGCCATGAAATGTCCGCACAGTATAATCTGGCATAAAACCCCTCTTCTACAACTGTTTGCCCATTTCATCCTCTGTCCTCTTGTGCCAATTCTTGCACCTGGCACAGGGGCACCATGTTGTCCTCTGGGCATTTGCAAATGCGGCTTTCAGAAACGCTTGGTTTTTGTTAACCATTCAGTGGTCATGTTTTTCTGGCTAGTGTGACCTGTGTACATCCACGCATGATCACTCATCTTGCCTAGCTACTGGACACATAAGATATATATATATATATATATATATATATATATATATATATAAATTAATCAGCATGTATATATTCATCAGTTAATGGAGTTCGTCACTTATTACGTCCATGCAACCTAGACGGTAATAGGTAAAGATAGGTCCTAATCCCAACCAAGTATGTGTAGACTGGGTTCATTGTCCCATGCTTTGCTCTGGATCCGACGAAAAATTTCGGCAGCACCTCCATGCTGTTCTCCTGACACACGTCTCGCAATAAGCAGAGAGGATGTGTACCCGGAGAACAATAGGGAGGCACTGACGAAATTCTGCATCGGATCCGGAGCAGAGCATATGAAAAATGAACCCAATCTATACATACTCGGTTTGTCCATGGATAACCTTGGACAATTCGAAAGAATCACAGTTATAAATATGCAAATGCATGCATATTTATAGATTTAACCCTTTCGAACGGGAGATGCATAGTGGTCATGCATACTGATGATTGAAGACACCTATAGCTAGCAGGTTTTATCGGCATGAAGACCGGAATATAGAAAATCAAGGTGGGGAGGAGATGTCATTTGTGCTAACCCACGAACGCAGGGGCGGAGCTCGTCGAACACTAGACCCTCGCAGCAATGAAAAAATTGCACATTTAAATTGAAAGATGAGTTTCATAGCAATATTGTTTTTTCCATCAACCTAACTAAATATTTACAACAGGACGAGCGGGTTAGGGGTTCCTCGGTGTCGATAGAACCCTAAATACCAAGTATCATCGGGGCAAGATACAGGAGGCGCCCGGTGTTGAACACTAGATCCACATCCCACAAGTGACGCCGGTGCCCCGTGTCCTGCAACAATAGTTCTGGTGGCCGATGACGGTCGAACACCTTGGCAAATTTGTCTGGCAGCCTTTGCAATGAGGATTAAAGCCATGTTTTGAAAGTACAAACAACCAAACCGAGTTGAGTTAGTTTGGGTGTTTCAAGTTTCAACACTTAGCTTTTAATCATCATCTCAAAGGCTGCCAGACAAATTCACGATGGTGTTCGACCGCCATCGACGCCAGGAACTGTTGCTGTGGGACGCAGGACCCCTGTGTCACTTGTGGGACGTGGATGTAGTATTTGACACCGACGGCCACATGTATCTCGCACTGATGATACTTGCTATTTATGGTTCCATCGACACCGAGGAACCCCCTAACCCGCTTGCACCCGGGCGCCCTAAATTAGCATGCATTCAATAAGCAAAACTACATCATCTCTTGCATCCGTACATCGTCGAATATTATCACTAATACATCTCGAATAGTATCATACATATAGCATCGCTAATACCGCTAGTACCGTAGCGAACGAAGGGTATCGGCGCGGGCGGTGGACCCCCAAAGAGAAGGAACCATCACAGGATCATAGCTCCAGTGAGATCCCTGAAGAACCTGCCAGGTATTGTCGAACCTACCCTCCAACGCAACCATGTAGTGATGGACATGCTCGTCCTCCTCGCTCACACAATGACGTACCACCTCCGCGGTATTCGAAAGCCTCGGCACCAGCACTGGCCCACGCGACCGCCACCAAAGAAGGTTTGGGTCAACGACGGGCTGGATCCTCACCAAGCTGCGCCCCCCGGAAGGTAGATCCTCCAAGTACCAGCCCAATGGAGCCCAGGTTTGGACATGGAACCTCTCATCAAGCAGGCCTCCTCCGCCGAGCTGACGACGATGATGCAACATAGGCATCATCGACGTTGGTGCGGGAATAAATGTTTTAACTAAAATAATAACAACAAATTTGACATGTTCAAAATAAACCAGAAACTTAACCTAACCTAACATAAACTAAACCTAAACTAAACTAACTAAACTAAACCTAAACTAAACTAACTAAACTAAACCTAAACTTAACCTAAAATAAATCTAAACCTAAACCTAGAAAATAGAAACAAAACCTAAACTAAAATATACTAAACCTAATTAAACTAAATAAAAAAACAGAAAAGAAAAAGAAGAAAAGGTCTCACCTTCAGGAGGCCGGGGTGGCGACGCGGGGCGGCGAGACGGAGCGGCCGGGTGGCGAGGCGGGGCGGCAGGG
>NC_057798.1:317076150-317159484 GCF_018294505.1 Triticum aestivum
GCTGGGCCGGTGTGGCAGGGCGGTCTGGAGCGGCCATGCGAGGCGGAGCGTCCCAGCGCGGCGGGGCGGGGCGTCCGGGGCGGGGCAGCCAGGGCGGCGGCACAGGGTACTAATTAGACGAGGGAGAGAGAGGGGAGAGAGAGGGGTAGGGTGTGGGCCTTTTGTTAGATAGGGCACAACTCTTTGCCGTCTGCTAGCAAAGATAAAGAGCCTTGGTAACGGACTTTAGTTTGGCCACTTTCTTTGCCGTCTGCTAGCGGACGGCACAGTTTCTTTGCCATCAGCTAGCGGACAACAAAGAAAGTGGCCGTCAGGTGGCTCTCGCTAGCGGGCCACCCTGCCTCTTTGTCGTCCACTAGCCGACGACAAAGATCCTATGCCGTCAGCTAGCTGACGGCAAAGATGCGGCTCACGGCAAACACATTCTTTGCCGTCAGCTCCTTCTTTGCCGTCAGTTTTCTGCAAGCTGATGGCAAAGACCCTCTTTGCCACCAGCTAGCTGATGGCAAGGTACCGGCTGATGGCAAAGATCCTGATTCCAGTAGTGTCATTATCATGCACAATAGTCTAAGTTGTCTTTGCAAATTATGTTGTAGATCAATCGCTCACAATGTAGCTCCATGTTTTAATATGTTCCTAGAGAAAGACTAAGTTGAAAGATATTGTAAGAAATTATGCGGACTAGGGCCATTGTCTGAGGATTGTCCTCACTGCTGCATAGAAGGCTTATGTCCTTGATGCACCACTCGACGTGCCAACCCCAATAGCGTCATCTGTGGATGTTGTGAACATTTGGCAGACATGTTTAGATGATTACTTGGTAGTTTAGTGCGCCATGCTTTACGTCTTAGAATCGGGGCTCCAAAGACTTTTCTGAATGCCATGGAACATGTGAGATGTTCCAAGAGCTGAAATTGGTATTTCAGGCTCATGCCCTTGTTGAGAGGTATGAGACCTCTGACAAGTACTTTGCTTGTAAGATGGAGGAGAATAACTCAGCCAGTGAGCATGTGCTCAGAATGTCTGCGTGCTACAATCGCTTGAATCAAGTGGGAGTTAATCTTCCAAATAAGATATTGATTGACAAAGTTCTCCACTATCACGAAGCTAATTGAACTTTGTGATGAACTATAACATGCAAGGGATGGAGATTATCCCGAAGCTATTCGTGGTAGGTGTCGGTGTCAATACCGGCAGATGTCGGGTAGGGGATCCCGAACTATGCATCTAAGGATCGAAGGTAATAAGGAGGTAGGGGACACGATGTTTACCCAGGTTTGGGCCCTCTTAAGGGATTGTTCGGTTAATCCTCTCCCCAAGAGGATTGAAGGGGATTGGCAAGGATTGGTTTGTATTTTGACTTATAAGATGTTTAAATCCCCCTCAAACCCCTTCAATCCACTCGGATTCGCATGCAACCGAACAAGGACTAATGGAGGTAATACTCTACTTCCTGCTTGGTTGACTATGATGAATATAGGGATTACAAGAGTTGATCTACCTCGAGATCGTAATGGCTAAACCCTAGATGTCTAGCCTGTATTATTGTGATCCTTCCCTACAGACTAAATCCTCTGGTTTATATAGACACCGGAGGGATCTAGGGTTGTATAGAGTCGGTTACAGAGGAAGGAAAGTATGTGATCCGAATGCCAAGCTTGCCATCCACGCCAAGGAGAGTCCCATCCAAACACGGGGAAGGTTCCTCTATCTTGTATCTTCATGGCCCACAAGACTGGCCCATGTAACATAGCACGGACACTCGAGGACCCCTTAGTCTAGAACTCCCTCAATAGCCCCTGAACCAGGCTTCAATGACGATGTATCCGGTGCACAGATTGTCTTCAGCATTGCATGGCGGGTTCCCTTTTCTGAATTCTCCAATACAGTTTTCCACACACAAGAGCTGTGTCCGGCCTTCCTTAATATGTACAACCCTAAGATGTAAAAAGTAACAATACTTAAAAATAAGTCACGTCCATGGGCCACTCCTTTGGCGAGACGTTATGTTATGTCCTTTATAATTATTTTGAACCGTTTTACAACCTCATTTCGACACGCCATGTTGAAGCAGAGATCGTGTCCCCCTATTACAGGATTCTCATCAATAGGGGTTTTGGGTAATCCAACTGTGTTGTTCACACGTCCCCTTGGGAATAGGCGAGATTTAAGGCTTGTGAGGGGTGCTTGATATTCGCTGCCCCTATGAGAGGACAAAAAGACCTATCTATTGACCTCATGCCTTCTCCTTCCTCTGCCTTTCAATCCCCCGAGCTTCAGCGACCAGGTTCCAAACTTTTCTTCCGCCCCAACTTCTCTAGCAATGGCCGGATCTAGCTTTCAAGGCAAGTGGATGGCCTCCTCCGTAACGGAGAAGAACATCCAAGATCTACCAGGGGCGAGGTACCTAACAGCAGAGATAAAACATAGGCTTCCAACCCCAGGGCAGATCATCCCCAGCCCGGAGCCCGGCGAATGGGTGGGTTTTATCCCCCACTTCCTCCGAGGGCTCGAATTTGCCCTTCACCCCTTTGTCTGAGGTCTTATGTACTACTACGTGCTGGATTTCCATGATCTGGACCCAAATTCCTTCCTCAACATCTCGGCCTTTATCATCGTGTGCTAAGCATTCCTCCGCGTCCCTCCACACTTCGCCTTATGGCTCAAGATTTTTTATGTGAAGCCGAAGGTGGTCGAAGGCCAACACGCCGAGTGCGGCAGCACCATGGTGAGCAAGGTCAACAAGGTTACCTGGCCCAAAGGAAGTTTTTTAGACACTGTCAAGGTGTGGCAGCAGGAGTGGTTCTATATCACTGAACACCGTGGCACTAAGTGGGCCGGTGCTCCTGCTTTCAGATCCAGACCTCCACTGCGGCTCACGTCCTAGACCAACAAGGGCCTAGATTGGGGTTCCCCCAAGGATGTATTGACGCTGCAACAGCGTGTCAAGACCATGATAGACAAGGACATCACCCTTGCTGATGTGATCCAGGTGATGCTCATCCGCCGAGCTCTCCCTGCCAACGACAGCCTCTCAAGATGTGGGAGTTCAATCTGGAGGGGGCACGAACTCTGCATCACTTCTATGGCACAACGCACAAGAAGATCTGGAAGCTGCCTTTTCAGAAGCAAAAGACGTGGCCTTCAACGTCTAATGACACCGGCCTCAATTGTAACAATCTGGCAACCCTAGTAAGTATCATGCTGCCGAACACTACTTGACTTGTCAGTCTTGGGAATGGGCCCTTAGAAATTCCATCTCTTGAATAGGACTGGATAAAGAAGGTCGAGTGTCGTGGATTTGTCACGGCAGATGTCCTTGTGAAAGGACTTAGTCGTGGAGCCATCGCTACGGGTTAACTTGAAGGGGTTAAAGCGGACACAAAGACACAAGGGTTTATACTAGTTCGGCCCCTTCGATGAAGGTAAAAGCCTACGTCTAGTTGTGATGGAATTGATGTGGTTTCGATGGCTAGGGAGCAAACAAGCTTCGCCTAGGCTCGAGTTGTTGTTGTCTGTCCTTGAACCGCCGCCGGGCCGTCCCCTTATATACACGGGTGACGCCCGTCGGTCCACAGAGTCCCACACCGGTTCATACTCGTTTCCCGGTTGGTCTCTATCTATTCCTAACTTACAATGCAAGTTTACATATCAAGCTGGTTTACGGCTATAGGTTCTAAACCGACTACAGGCCTTGGGCCTTCATCTGCTTAATCACCTTTATACTACTAATGAAGCTAACCCGGCCCAGGTAGGCCGGTTCACACCTAGTAGTAATATCCCCAACATTAGGCCCCAGATTGATTTGAACTGGTTCATGTCAATCCTTCACAAAAATCTTTGTCTTCAACATCTTCTGGTAATTGGTAAAACGCCATGTCGTCATCATCTCTGGTTGCTGTAAACCGGCATGACGTCATCATGAAGTTAACATTTATAACGCCTTCTTTTATTAATAGATCTGCGATACCCAAGGCAGCAACTCCACGTCCGAATCTTGTGGCTCCTGGATTCGCGCGCCTGACACACGTCCTTTGCCTTATAAATAGGACCGAAGGGTCATTTCCTTTTCTCCCCTTCATCTCTTTCTCTTTGTCTTCCTCGCGTCGCCAGCCTCGGAGCTCCGCCATCGCCATTGACCTCTGCCTCGTCTTGGGCCGCTGCATCAACCTGAACGTTCCAGAGCACTGCGGTATCTTTCCGCATCTTCCTCTATTCCGGTAAGCCTTCTGCTCTTCTTAACATAGATCTGTTCTAGGGTTTCGTGTTCTTGCTGTGCTCCTCATTTGTTCATGCTCGTACCTAGATTCCTGGATAGATCTGTGCAACCCTGCTCTGATTAGCAGTAGCCTTTTAGCATCCACCTGTAGTTTCACGCTCAAGTCCATAGATCTCATCTACATACCTGCCCATTGATTCAGTTCCGCTCTGCTTTAATCTTTTGAATATTTTCTGTTTTTCTGAACTTGCTTCAGATCCATTACTACAATAGGACCTTGTGAAACCTGTTTCGGCATACTTAGCCATCCGCAACCTCAATTGCTTTCAATGTTTAGATCAGGCGGTTTAACTTAGTATAGAAAAAGTTAATAAACTGGTATATACCATTAGTCCCCTTGTTGAACCGCCAGAACTCTTTGGCCATATGATGCCACTTCATATAAATCCGGTTTAAGTATACTGCCTCCGGTTTAGCCTTGTTCATACCAGTGCCTTCTTTTATCCAACATGTTCTTGAACCGGAATCACCTATTTCTTGTAGATCTCACCATGGCCAAACAAGTATATGATTGCAACTGGGTTCCTTCTCATGTCACAGAAACCCAGTTGGATGATTTAGTCTCGATCGGCGCTTTAGACGGCAAAGAGACTATCCACTGGAGGGTTCCTGGTAATGAATGTCCTCCCACACCTCAAGAGGGAGAGGTTGTGATCTTTGCGGATCACTTAGCCCGGGGCTTCAAACCGCCCGGCTCCAAATTTTACCGGGACGTACTAGCCAATTTTCAACTTCGCCCGCAAGATATTGGCCCCAATTCTGTTACCAACCTATGTCACTTCCAAGTGCTCTGTGAGGTGTACCTTCAAGAGAAACCCACAGTTGAATTGTTTAGAGACTGCTTCCACTTAAACCGCCGCACAGAATTCACTGATGGTCCTAATACCGAATTGGGCGGTATGGCAATTCAGAAAAGGAAAGAAATCACTTATCCCCATGCCAAACTACACAGTCACCCCAAGGAGTGGAATGCAACATGGTTTTACTACAAAGATACTTCCCCTGGTGATGAAAATCCTTTGCCTGGCTTTCATCCGAAACGGCTCAGCAATACACACCCCTTCCCGCAAAGGTTAAGTGCCAAGGAGAGGAGTAACTACGCTCCGCAATTATCCAAGCTCCGAGCCTTCATGGCCAACGGTTTAACAGGAGTTGATCTCGCACGCTGTTGGATATCATGGAGCATACTCCCTCTCAGCCGGCGCTCCGGTTTGATGTGCAAATATACTGGCAGCGTTGATGACCCACTCCGACACACCAACATCCAGCTCTCTGATGATGAAGTCACAGAGGCTGTGAAGAAAATGCTGAACGAACTGGAGCATCTCTACGCTCAAACCGGCCTGCCCCCTTTCTGTGCTACCAACAAACCGCCAGCTGTAAGATTTTGATTGTACTTTTTATTGAACCTGTTATTGCTATCTCTGTCTGACATCAACTGCTGCTTACCCAGGGTGACAATCCGTTTTGGAGCAAGAAGCTTCCACAAGACAAACCGGAGAAAGCAGATCGGCCAATCCGGCCAAAGACCAAGGTCGTCAAGGAGCCTGCCAAAAAGAGGAAAACCACTGCTTCATCTGATCCGGCTGTTGATGATGATGTGGGTAACTCGGACCCTGAGGTAGAACTCGATTCACTAGGCCTATTTTTTACACGTCTTATTGATGATGATACTTGTCAGGACGACGCTGAAGCCAGTAATGTTGATGTCGCTGAGGTAATTACTCTTTCTTCCGATTCGGATCCTTTGCCTTTGCCAAAGTTTCGCCAGGCAAACCGGAAAGTTAAATTTTCTCATCCCTTGCTTATTTGGATCCCAAATTTCTTATGAAGACTCAGCAACATGAAGCTCGCCGCACAACCCGGCACAGCGGCCAGGTAGTTACCTCCGCCGGTTTACCGAACAGTCCGGTTCGAAAACGCCGCTCCGAGATCTCCGACCTTTTTATTAATTTATGTCCTAAAGCGGGTTTCATCCGTCAACCTCTTAATCCGTCTGACTCCGATTATCAGGTTACTTCCCATTCTTCCTCTGGTGAATCGTCGGCCACTCAGCTGCCACCACTGAAAACGGTTCTTGGGTAAGGTAGATTGAATATATGCTTCTGGTATACCACATTATAACTTGTGCTGTTCCCTGACTCTTTGTTTCTCTTTCGGGGCTAAACCTGAACCAAGCAAGAAAGCCCGCCTGAATAAAGCGGCCGAGGAAGACACTGCCCCTGAACAGGATAAAACACCAGATCTTGAAGCGTTCGTTCCTGAGGATATTCCCAATGATCCTCCTTTGCAAGATGATGCCATTACTGATAAAAGGCCTATTGATACCTCAGTCCCTGTTGACCAGCCTGCCGGCTCCGTCTGGATTGATGGATCCCGCAATCCTTCAAAGCCTGCTGATAAACCGACCACGCCAACGCAAACCGGCGAGTCCAAGGATGATGATGTTGTAATTACCGGCATAGGTCGCTTTGAACTAGGGAATCCCGTCGCTTTGGCCAAGCATACTGTGAAAGAAGATTCTCCTGGCATGAACAAAGGCAAATGGGATGTTGATCTGGAAACATATGCTGCTCTGAGTGCCCAAGATGTTCATTCTGGTTATTTGAACCGGCTATATACTAGTCGTGACTGTGAAGCTGGCCTGGTAAAGATAATGAGAGATAAATTTGAGGTAACTTCCTTGCGCTTCTTCTTTCTTTAATTACTGCTACTGTATTAATCCTCCTAGCCCCCAAGGGCCGGTTTGTAATCTTCTTCAAACCGGGACTTGAAGATAGTCCTCAATACTTTGAATTCCATCAATGTAGCCCCCAAGGGCCGGTTCAACTTAGTATAGTTAAACCGGGACTCCAATAAAGATTCTAACATCAGAACATAACTAAGCAAATAGCCATTAGCCCCAAAGTGCCAAGTTGAATACCTGTATTGAGCTTGGGACTTTGCGATTTAGTAATAGATGAAAATTGAAGGTGCATTAGCCCCCAAGTATCAAGCATATAACTTGTTATGTGGTTGGTACTTCAAATTCTTGTACCATTTGTTGAAAACCAAGGACTGTCTTTATGCAGGCTGAAGGGAGGATCAATGAAGACCGGATTACTGATCTGCAGGAAATTTTGAAAACCCAGCAAGCTGAAACCGACAAGGCAAGGGAAGAATTAACCAGCGCTTTGAGTATCACAGAACAGCTGAAGGAGGGCTTCGAGAAGGAGCGGACTAATTGGGCCACTGAGAAGGCCGATTTAATAAAAAGAGCTGAAAACGCTGAAGCTGCTCTTAAACCGGTGGTAGATGAGCTGACCGCCGTAAAGCGGCAAGTACATTCCATGACCGCTGCTATCTTTGGTAAGTTCCTTTTGGTTTCTTGGACAACTCTGGCCTGCTTATGATAGATCTGGTTTGTGATCTTTCCTGTATTGTTATAGGTACACGCATTGGTCACTTAGGGTCAGATGTTCGGAAGAAGTTGAAGGCTGCCTACACTTTAATTGAACAGCTGTATACCGGAGCGCAACAGATCATCACCACTGCATATCATAACAATCCGGCACCCACTTTAATCCAAGACACTCTTAATAGATTGTCAATGCTTCCTGCTCGGATTGAAGAACTGAAAAAATCTGCTGCTCGAACCGGAGCCATCAACGCCTTAATCCGGGCAAAAGCATGGGTACCGGATTTCGATCCTGTTGAAGCAGCTCAAGGCTATCCCAGCTTGAAGGAAGATGGCTCAGGGTTCAATGAAGATGATTTGAGGGCGATAAACCGTGCAGTACGCCCTCTGGCTTGTCAATTGGCTGAAGAGGCAGACTTGTCGCATTATCAAGCCCAGTACAATGATCAGAACAAACGAGTGCCTGCACCAACTCCTGAAGCGGAGAATCTGATTCCTCCAACCCGTAAGCATACTTACGCTCCTGATATTGAACCGTCTTCTCTGACCCATGAAGAAGCTGTCTTTCAAGCTTTAATGGGAATCGACTGGACCACTGTTGATTTCCAGCCAATGGATAGAGATGAGGAAGCTGAAGCGGCGCAGGACGACCCACAACCATCAGACCGGATTGATGAACAGACTTGAACCGGAAGCCGGTTTAGGTGGGTGCTTTATCATGATCCACCGGAACAACAATGATCTTATTTGGGCACCGTGTTGCCTTGTAATAGGATAGTCAATACTTCTGCCTTAAATATGCCTTCGTGCATAAGTACTGATGCTTTTGCTTGAAATCCTCAATTTATATTTCCTGCAATCAGAAAATCTTGAACTGCGGTGGCGGTTATACCGCCAACCGGTTTATAACCTTGATATATATATATATATATATATATATATATCAATGTATTTAAACATATAATCAAATATGCGATACAAAATACCTGCCATCGCTGGGCATAAAGTTGGCTTGGCCAGGCTTGAAACGGAGGGTTTATAAACCATTACCATCAAAGGGGAGAAAACAACTCCCGTGTTTTTTTAGAATGCTGGCTTCCCATGTAAACCGTGTTGGGTCATTATAAGCCCCCCTGCTACTCCATGATGTGAACAGGAAAGTTAAACCGGGCATATGTCTCCGGATTAAAAATGAACTGAATCTCGTCAGCTGAACCGGAAAAAGGTGTTGGTGGTTTAAAGGAAGCACAACAAAAATTGAAGAATAGTCATAAGAGAATTATGGAAGCAAAGGCAATGATAAAAACCGTTTGCAAAAATATGCTTTACTGAGCTGATCAGATGGTGTTACCACGGTCGGACAGGACCAAGCCCCCAATAGGAGTGACAATGGTTCAAGTCAGCCAGGTCCCCAAATGAAACCGTGGCATTTATGCCGATCAAAAGGTGTGGCAATGGTTCGGGTTCGACCAAGCCCCCAAGTGATTTTGTGGCCTTATGCCGATCAAGAGGCGTGACTGGCTTAGACTTGACCATGTCCCCAAGTGATCTGGTGGCTTTCGCCTATCAAACGGTGTCGCGTTGGTTCGGACACGACCAAGGCCCCAAGTGATATCACAAAGCTTTTTTGAAAAGCAAATTTTCAAGGGGTAAACCGGAGGCGTTTTAAAACAGAACCACTCCATGTAACCACGCATGATATGAAAGGACAAAGACCCCGCTTTAGCTGAGGCTCCGGTTTTATTATATCAATGATAATATATACACTGCCATAATATGTACATAGATAGAGCCGATGGCTCAAGTGTAGTAAGGCTGAAGATGAGCTATATTCCACGGCCTGTTGGTCTCCTCCTCTGATGTGCGTGAGTCTTTATGCTCTCGAATATCAATCAGATAGTACGACCCATTGTGCAGATTCTTGCTGACCACGAAAGGTCCCTCCCAAGGTGGGGATAACTTGTGCATATCCGTCTGATCTTGGATGAGCCGAAGCACCAAATCTCCTTCTTGAAAAGTTCTGGTTCTGACCCGGCGACTGTGATAGCGACGAAGATCTTGTTGATAAATCGCCGAGCGGGCAGCCGCTATGTCACGTTCCTCATCTAATAGGTCCAAAGCATCTTGCCGTGCTGTCTCATTGTCCGCTTCAACATAAGCCGCCACACGAGGCGAATCGTGCCGGATATCACTAGGGAGAACCGCCTCCGCTCCGTAGACCATAAAAACGGTGTGTATCTTGTAGATCGGTTCGGCGTAGTGTTGATACTCCATAGTACAAATGGTAGCTCTTCAACCCAACATCCCGGTGTTTTTGCAAGGGAACCATAAGCCGGGGTTTGATGCCTCGCAAGATCTCTTGATTAGCTCGTTCTGCCTGCCCATGGGACTGGGGGTGAGCCACTGATGATACGTCAAGCCTGATGTGCTCACGTTCACAGAATTCCTTCATAGCACCCTTGGATAAATTGGTACCATTGTCAGTAATGATACTGTGTGGAAAGCCAAACTGGAAAATCACCTTTTTAATGAACTGCACCACTGTAGCTGCATCACACTTGCTGACAGGCTCCGCTTCAACCCACTTGGTAAACTTGTTAACTGCCACCAAAAGGTGGGTTCTCTTATCCTTGGATCTTTTAAAAGGTCCGACCATATCCAGCCCCCATGTTGCAAATGGCCAAGTAATTGGAATCATCCTCAATTCTTGAGCCGGCACATGAGCACGCCTTGAAAATTTCTGACAGCCATCACACCGTTTAACCAAGTCCTCCGCATCAGCATGAGCTGTCAACCAGTAAAACCCGTGATGAAACGCCTTAGCCACGAGAGACTTTGAACCGGCATGGTGACCACAATCCCCTTCATGAATTTCGCGTAAAATTTCACAACCTTCCGCAGGAGAGACGCAGCGTTGAAACGCCCCTGATACACTGCAATGATGCAATTCGGCATTGATAATTGTCATAGATTTGGATCACCGGACTATCTGCCTGGCTAGAGTCTCATCCTCTGGCAACTCTCCCTGGTTCATGTACGCAAGATAGGGAACTGTCCAATCCGGTATAACATGCAGGGCTACCACCAATTGAGCCTCCGGATCAGGAATAGCCAAATCCGCTTCACCTAGGAGCTTGACTGACGGATTGTGCAATACATCAAGAAAGACATTAGGCGGGACCGGTTTACGCTGAGAGCCCAACCGGCTTAAAGTGTCCGCCACTTCATTTTTTCAACGATCCACGTGATCCACCTGATAACCCTTGAAGTGACCTGCAACAATGTCCACCTCACGACGATATGCAACCATGAGTGGGTATTTAGAATCCCAAGTGCCAGACACCTGTTGAGCTACGAGGTCCGAGTCACCGAAGCACTTAACCCGACTTAAATTCATCTCTTTAGCCATCCGGAGACCATGGAGCAAGGCTTCATACTCAGCTGCATTATTAGTACAAGGGAACATTAAGCAGAGAACATAACAAAACTTATCACCTCTTGGGGAAGTTAACACGACTCCAGCCCCCGAGCCTTCCAATTGCCTAGATCCATCAAAATGGATAGTCCAATATGTGTGATCCGGCTTTTCCTCTGGTGCTTGCAACTCTGTCCAATCATTGATGAAATCAACAAGTGCTTGAGACTTCACCGCCGTCCGAGGCACGTACTTCAATCCGTGCGGCCCAAGTTCTATGGCCCACTTGGCAATCCGGCCAGTCGCCTCCCGGTTCTGTATGATATCACCCAAGGGAGCTGAACTGACCACTGTGATGGGGTGCCCTTGGAAATATTGCTTCAACTTCCGGCTTGCCATGAAAACTCCATATACCAGCTTCTGCCAATGCAGATACCTTTGCTTGGATTCGATAAGCACCTCGCTGATATAGTAAACCGGCCGCTGAACCGGATATTCCTTGCCTACCTCCTTGCGTTCTACCACAATAGCCACGCTAACTGCACGAGCATTGGCCGCTACGTATAACAATAATGGCTCTTTGTCGACCGGAGCTGCAAGAACGGGCGGATTGGCTAATTGCCGCTTCAAGTCCTCCAACGCCTCATTAGCAGCTGGACTCCAGATGAATTGATCTGTCTTTCTCAGCATCTGGTATAAAGGGATGGCCTTCTCTCCAGGCGGCTGATAAACCGGCTCAGTGCGGCGATCCGACCCGCCAAACGCTGAACATCGTTGATACACTTCGGTTTAGCCAGGGAGGTGATAGCCGTAATCTTCTCCGGATTAGCCTCAATTCCTCTGTTGGACACAAGAATACCCAGTAACTTGCCTGCCGGAACACCAAAAACACATTTGACAGGGTTAAGCATCATCTTATAAACCCGCAAGTTGTCAAAGGTTTCCTTTAAATCATCAACTAGCGTCTCCTTCTGTCTTGATTTGACTACAATATCATCCACATAGGCGTGCACATTACGGCCGATCTGTTTATGCAGGCAATTCTGTACACACTGTTGATAAGTGGCTTGGGCACTCTTGAGCCCAAAAGGCATAGATACATAGCAGAAGGCTCCAAAGGGAGTAATAGACGCCGTCTTCTCCTGGTCCTTAACCGCCATTTCGATCTGATGATACCCAAAATACGCATCTAAAAAACTCAAACGCTCACAACCCGCCGTGGCATCAATAATCTGGTCAATGCGGGGGAGGGCAAGAGGATCCGTTGGACAAGCCTTGTTAAGATCCGTATAATCCACACACATACGCCAAGTGCCGTTTTTCTTCAGAACCAGCACCGGATTAGCAAGCCACTCTGGATGGAACACTTCAATGATAAAACCAGCTGCTAAGAGCCTGGCCACTTCTTCTCCAATAGCTTTGCGCCTTTCTTCGTTAAACCGGCGGAGAAATTGCTTTACCGGTTTATACTTGGGATCAATATTAAGAGTGTGCTCAGCGAGTTCCCTCGGTACACCTGGCATGTCAGAAGGCTTCCATGAAAAAATGTCCCGATTCTCACGGATGAACTCGATGAGCGCGCTTTCCTATTTAGGGTCCAAGTTGGCACTGACAGCGAACTGCTTGGATGAATCGCCAGGCACGAAGTCAACAAGCTTGGTCTCAGCCGCTGATTTGAACTTTAGATCTGAATCATGCTCCGTAGTTGGCTTCTTCAAAGGGGTCATGTCCGCCGGATCAACATTGTCCTTATAATATTTTAACTCCTCCGTGGCACAAACCGACTCTGCATAGGCCGCATCACCTTCCTCACATTCCAACGCAACCTTGCGGCTCCCATGAACCGTTATTGTCCCTTTGTGACCCGGCATCTTGAGCTGCAAATAGATATAACAAGGCCGCGCCATGAACTTGGCATAAGCCGGCCACCCAAACAGGGCGTGATACGGGCTCCGGATCTTCACCACCTCAAAGGTTAGTGTCTCGGATTGGGAATCATGCTCGTCCCCAAAAGCCACCTCCAGGGCTATCTTACCAATAGGATATGCTGACTTGCCAGGCACCACACCATGGAACACCGTATTAGGCGGTCTGAGATCCTTGTCTGTTAGCCCCATGCGGCGGAATGTCTCATAGTACAGTATGTTAATACTGCTCCCTCCATCCATGAGTACCTTGGTGAATTTGTAACCTCCCACCTGAGGGTCTACCACTAACGCCAACTGGCCTGGATTGTCAACCCCGGGGGGGGGGGTGATCCTCCCTGCTCCACACGATAGGCTGCTCTGACCAGCGTAAATAACGTGGTACGGCCGGTTCAACAGAGTTCACTGCTCACTTATGAAGTTTCCGGTCGTGCCCATTGTTCAGCTGTTTTGGCTGGCTCTGATAACCCGACCGCTGCTGCTGCTGCTGTTGGTTGTAACCCCCTTGACCGTTCTGATTATCCTGGTCATTATTACCGCCCTGATTGAAACCTGAACCGGAAGCTCCATCCTGACCCGGCCCATGGAAACCGGAAGGCACTAGAGTTTTTAAATTCCTGCATAATGAAACAATTCTTCCAAAGGTGGTTAGCCGGTGCCTCCTTCGTCCCGTGTTTTGGGCAAGGCTAATTCATCAAATAGTTTAAGCGATCCGGGTTAGGATTTGGAGCCCCATTGCGATTCGCCGCTTTACCTCTGCGCCGCTGACCCCTGTCCTGCGCATTAGTGTTAGCCACAAAGTCCAGGCTGCCATCCGCCTTACGTTTGCCTCCGTTTCCATGGCCCGCCGGTTTGTATTGATGCCCCTTAGAGTTGCTATTCTTTTTTCCCTTCCCTACTTCGTCATCGTCAGTCTTGGGATCCTTGGTACTATCAGAATCAGCATACTTCACTAAAGCGGCCATGAGAGTTCCCATGTCATTACAGAACCACTTCATACACCCTAACTTTTGCTTCAGAGGCTTAAACCGGCAGTTGCCCTCCAGGGTTAAGATCATAGAGTCAGCATACACCCTAACTTGTACGACGAGTGCAAGACTTCAGAAACGTGGCGTACCCAATGGGTTGTTGACTCTCCATCCTCCTGAACGCAAGCCGCCAAGTCTACTATGGATTTAGGCTGCTTACACGTATCTTTGAAATTCTGGATAAACCGGGTCCGCAACTGGGCCCATGAACTGATAGAATTAGGCGGCAGGCCTTTCAACCAAGTACGAGCTGTGCCTTCAAGCATCATGGTGAAGTACTTTGCACACGCGGTCTCATCCACATCCAGCATCTCCATTGCCATCTCATAACTCTCTACCCACGCTTCTGGAGATAAATCAGCGGTGTAATTCGGCACCTTACGCGGGCCCTTGAAGTCCTTGGGCAGGCGTACATTGCGTAAAGCGGGGACTAAACAGGGCACTCCCAAGCTAGATGCGACCCCTGGCCCGGCAGAGGTGGTAGGATGAACCGGTGTAAGCTGATCCGCCTCGTTCTGTGCTGCTAACTCGGCCTCCCTTCAAGCCCGGGCCCGGTCCACTACATCCTGAGCATCGTGAACACCACCGGCCGGGTTATTGCCACGGGCCGCTTCACGGCCCCGCGCATTTCTTGATATGGCGGTTCATCCAGGCACCTACTATAGCTCCGGCTTGGACGAGGTGTGGAATGAATCCGATCGCGGCTGTATGAATATGCCTCCTATTGTATCAAAGCGGTCCGGAGAAGTTCCTTAACCCGGCGCGTCTCTATTGCTTGCGGAGAGTCTCCTTCGACCGGGATAGCTTCTAATCGCGCAGCAGCTGCGACAAGATTGTCCATAGGATTAGAATAATGACCCGGAGGTGTCTGGACCGGCGGAGGAATCACAATGTTCTGCCGAGGAGGTTCCATCAGGCGGGGTTGGACCATCGCTCCTGGCCCTGGTGCCTCGACCCGGTTTACCTCCAGGTTCCCCGGCGGATTACTGGTTCCCGCTCCCGGAGTGTGAAAGAGATTTCGAGGGTCGAACCCTAATGGCAGGCGTGATCTGTACTTCCAATTCAAGACTTCCTGTGGTCCGTTCTGGTCGAGCATAAGTTTATAGGCCTGGGCATCCAAAGCGGCCCGCTCTACGGCCATCCTGTCCTTCTCTGCTGCCAGGTCGGCTTTGGCTTGTGCGATCTGCTCTCTCACCTTTGCAACCTCTGCATCATGGGCCTCCTGATCCGCCGGATTGGCCTCTGCCATAAGTACGGCTAGTGCATCAAACAGATCAGACAGAACTTGAACCGGTGGGCGCACAAGGCCTCCTGCCCCTGCTACCGCTGCCGTTGCTGATCCAGAGAACATTGCTGCTGCGGTCGAGGAGTGATTCGCCGCCTGCGTACCGGCCATGAATATTCCAACCCGGTTGATCTGCTCAGGGGGGTCCAGAATACTGTCGCCATCGGAACAACCCCTAATCTGGTCGTCTTGCAACTGGTACAATGATTCTGTCTCTCCGGTTGAGGACTCGTCGCCGGAATAGATGATGGTCTCGCTACCATATTCTGACTCGTCCCCATGCTCTCCTTCGTGGATGGCCCCCACGAAGGCACGCTTCACGGCCGGTTTAACCTGGGTAGATCTCGCACGCTGAGCCGTCTCAATGAGGTCGGTGCGGATGTCCGGCTCAGGCCCAGGCTCACCAATCTTGCCGATAAAAACGTGTATGCCACCAAAGGGGACCCGGTACCCGTACTCGATCGAGCCAGCTTCAGGACCCCATCCTGCATCGTCGATGTAGAGCTTGCCGCGATGACTCTTGGTCATCCAGCTCACAGCCTAGCCTTCGAGTCCTTTGAGCTTGCCCTCCAAGATCATCAAACCATCATGCGATAGCCCCACGGTGGGCGCCAACTGTCGTGGATTTGTCACGGCAGATGTCCTTGTGAAAGGACTTAGTCATGGAGCCATCGCTACGGGTTAACTTGAAGGGGTTAAAGCGGACACAAAGACACAAGGGTTTATACTAGTTTGGACCCTTCGATGAAGGTAAAAGCCTACATCTAGTTGTGATGGAATTGATGTGGTTTCGATGGCTAGGGAGCAAACAAGCTTCACCTAGGCTCGAGTTGTTGTTGTCTGTCCTTGAACCGCCGCCGGGCCATCCCCTTATATACACGGGTGACGCCCGTCGGTCCACAGAGTCCCACACCGGTTCATACTCGTATCCCGGTTGGTCTCTATCTATTCCTAACTTACAATGCAAGTTTACATATCAAGCCGGTTTACGGCTACAGGTTCTAAACCGACTACAGGCCTTGGGCCTTCATCTGCTTAATCACCTTTATACTACTAATGAAGCTAACCCGGCCCAGGTAGGCCGGTTCACACCTAGTAGTAATATCCCCAACACCGAGCGAATAAAGTGTCCATCCCCACTCCCGAAAACCCAACCAATCATGTTAATGAAGATGCTGGTCCCGGTGCCCTATCAGGCGTCGGCGAAGAAGGACAAGAAGAAGAAGAAGGCCAAGGAGGCCCAAGGAGACCTCCATCCCGAAGAGACTTCGGGCGCCATGTCCGGAGGAACCAAAGCTCCTTCCTTTGATGAGGAATACAAAGACGAGGATGATGAGGAGGAAGAGGAGGAGGAGGAGGAGGAGGCAGAGAACCCTCCTCCCAAGGGGAAAAAGAGAGCAGCCTCCGTAGATCCGAAGGATGGGGAGCCCAAGAGGGGAAGGGTATCCCTTTCCGATAACTCGGATTTGGGCACCGAAGCCATTCCCAAGCACTGCTCCCACACCAAGCCCCTCGCCCGAATCGTGAGTACTTTCAGATGCCTCGTTCAAATATATCCTCTTTATAGATTACGAGAATAATATCAAATTTTATGCCGCAGTCCGGCCCGTGACATTCCTCAAGGGTCGTATTCATCGAGGGATCTTTCGTCGGACAATATGGAGAGCGAGACACCTCTACGGGCTTCATCACCTCCTAGGGTAGACGATCCTGAGGTGTCGTCCCAAAGGGTTTCCCTGGCCCCCGGAGAAGTGCGGGGGACAATCAATGCGGCACCAGAGACTGCTGAAGACATTGGGGGCGCAACGCCTACGGAGACCGGCCATGGGGGTCCTGGGTCATTGGACCCTCAGACGGATACCATTCCAGAGACCCATACGGTCCTAGAATCGGATTGGCAGCCCCCTCTGTAGAAGGGGGGGACGATGACCTCCACCGATACAGAGGCATTGAACAAACTAATGGATGCACTGCAAGGTGCATCCGTCTTGGAGGAGCACCGTACCTTAATGGGTACGATGGTTGAAAAAGTTCAGTCTGCTAAGAGCAGACTGGATGAAGCCTTCACGAGCCTACTAACAATCTTCGAGCTATGCAATGTAATGTATTTTAGCCGCTTTTCATAACAAATCCATCTAAATATAGATAGTAGCCCCTGAGACTCTGTTTGGCCAACGAAGGAGGGGAAACAGAGGGTCTGTAGGTACCCGCGGTAAATAACATTTTTAGCCCTTTTGATAAGCATCATGCTTTACTATTACCGGCGACTGCTCAGGCTACTGAAGTTTCCGAACTCAAGCGGAAGCTGCAGCTGGTTGATGAGGACAGCATCTGGATTAACAAATGGCTCGATGAAGCGCAAGGTTTGTTTCAAGTGCTCCATATTCCACCAAGTTAGTTTTGCAAATGCTGGAGTTAGGCTCACGTGCCATTATACGCATAATGGCAGATGGCACTGTGGAGGCCGAGACCCTCCGAAGTGACCTTGCCTGCGCAAAGGAGCAAGCAAGGGTGAGCAATGCGGCCGCTGTGAAGGCAACTACCGATTTGAAGAAGGAACATGCCAAACAGAGCCGGTTCGAGGAGCGTGTATCCAAGATTGAGAAAGAGCTCAAGGACGCAACTCGCAAGTGCAAGCTCCTTGAGGAAGACAATAAAGTGAAGGCGGCCCGCCAAGGCCCTTCAGGACGCCCAATAGGCGAGGTCCAAATCCCACGTGGCTCACGAGGAGCTCCGACAGGTGGGACAGATAGTGGCTGGTAAGCCCTTTCTTTGTCAGTCTAAGTTTGAGGATCTGAGGTATGCCTTTCTTAATCGACTATGGAGTTCTCCAGACTCCTTTGTGGATCTACCAAAGAGCGCGGCTGACGCGGCGCAATTCTACCGGGCCCGGGGGGCATATGACGGAGAAGCTGTTCTGGTCGCAATATGTGACTCAGGAGCGTTCGACGCTGCTGAATGACCAGATGTCACAATGGGCTGAGCTGCACAAGATGTCTGGAGCGGCTATGAAGGAGGTTATACTCCAGCTAGGGCCGGCTGAATCCGTTCCGAGTTCTTATTCCGTGCCCTGCATTGAGGCCATCAAACGGTCGGTGTGCATAGAAGGTGCACAGAGGGCTTTCTCCCATGTCAAAGTGCATTGTGCAAAGATGAAGGCCATTGTTGTCGCGGTGGAGGGTCCCCCCAAAGGCAAAGACCACCGCACGCCGGAGCGTTATTTGAGCGACATCCTGGAGGGTGCTCGTTTGATAGAGGGTCAATGCTCAAAGGATATCATGTTTGAACGAATGTAATCGAACAACCCGATCGTGTGTACTATAGACATTTAACGCTTTGTAATATATTTGCACTATTATCTAAAATTGTTTCCTCCTGTGCGACCGTATTTTTTAATGCCTGGGAGTTTTCCAATCATCGGCTTCGACCCCCATGTAGATACTATGGGGGTGTTCGAAAAGGCACATTAACACTCTTGACCTAACGTCTTGGTCCGTGACGGAGGTGTTAGTGCGTCGAACCAGGCAATCGGACTATACAGCTTTACCGCTCTCACATAGCCATAGGAGTTTGATGATGGGGCTATAAAATAGCCCTTGGTATGTATTAGACTATCTAAATGCAGATGCGTTACGTGTAAGACTGAAAAAAATAGTCCTTCATTTAGAACGGAAAAATCCTTGAAGATTTAGTAAGTCCCCGAATGGCTAACCAGCTCTCGCCGCATCATGACAGTCAGTTTTTGGCTTTCTCTACTGAGGTGCTTAACCGAATGAACCAGAAACACAATCGCAGTTGTTCTCCCTTTACTACCCTAGCCGAACAATCAGAACGTACAGTAGCAAACATAGGAGCAGGGCAACCCAACTATTGACCAAAGGCATGATTCGGAGACGATGCATATAATGCCAAGATCGGGACGCCAAAGTGTGCTACAAAAGTGTTCGGGCTTTTGTTCAGTGGCTCATGACTAGCCATATAGAGCCCCTGGCAATGGGTGTCGAGCTATGTGCGACAACTGGAGAGACGGACTACCGTTTTTAAATAAAGTAGGTACTGAATCTGATTGGTACGTCGAGACCTGATCATACAGGGAGGTACCATAAGTAGCAAAATCATTTTACATGACGGGGATCTAATAACAAGGAGAAAATCTCAGTACAGGTCCTTGTAAGTAAGGTTGGTCCGAAGAGTCCTTTGGTCCTGCCACATGTCTGCGCCGCTTTCGTCCTGTAGATAGGGTTCCTTGAAGGAAACGGTCTTATGTTTGCCGTACGGAACCGGGCTCAAAGTGAGTCCTTGTAAGTCCGTAGGATACATGGGCTCGAACGCACCTGTGATAAAAAGTAAAAAAGGGTTGAAGATCATATAGACCTTCCCATAGTGTGCCTCCGCCGGTGCCCAAGGTATTTTGAGTACATAATGATGCATGCGAGGTACGAATTGCGCTGGTGTGCCCGGTGTCGGTGTGAAAACCAGCGGATCTCGGGTAGGTGGTCCCGAACTGTGCGTCTAAGGCTAATGGTAACAGGAGGCAGGGGACATGATGTTTTACCAAGGTTTGGGACCTCTTGATGGAGGTAATACCCTAATTCCTGCTTGATTGATCTTGATGATATGAGTATTACAAGAGTTGATCTACCACGAGATCGTAGAGGCTAAACCCTAGAAGCTAGCCTATGATTATGATTGTCCTTGTCCTACAGAATAAATCCTCCGGTTTATATAGACACCGGAGGGGGCTAGGGTTACACAGAGTCGGTTATAGAGAAGGAGATCTACATATCCGAATTGCCAAGCTTGCCTTCCACGGAAAGGAGAGTCCCATTCGAACACGGGACAAAGTCTTCAATCTTGTATCTTCATAGTCCAACAGTCCGGCCAAAGTATATAGTCTGGCTGTCTGAGGACCCCCTAATCCAGGACTCCCACAGTAGCCCCTGAACCAGGCATCAATGACGATGAGTTCGGCGTGCAGATTGTCTCCGGCATTGCAAGGCGGGTTCTTCTCCAAATCCTCCAGAGTATTGTTGTAATGAGCAGGGTCCGGCTCCTCATCAATGTCACGCTCCTCGGCTTGTGAAAGCCTCGTTTTTGCCCTCTTTTTCTTTGCTTGATTTTTAGCTGAGTTGATTTTGAATTTGGAGTTTTGAATCATTTCATTTGGACTTAGCCACTTGGGTATCCCTTGATTTTCACCAAAATGTTCCCTTCCCCCCTCTATACCATCATTTCACCCCTAGCCAACCCAACAATATTGCTTGGAATATTTTTCTTAAATGAAAAATATTCATTTTTGCCTCCAAAACCCTAGCTAAGTCCTTGAGCTCCAAAGCAACCCTAATTTCTCTTGCCCCAAAAATCCTGAGAAAAATCCCAAATATTCTTGGACCCTAGGGCACATTTCTGAGCAAAAATATTTCACCACTCTTTAGAGTATTTTGGCTACAGAAAATAAAATCACTTCTGGGCTGAAATGGTAGTTTCTACAACAACTACCTTTTTACTAGCTCCAATGTAGCTGATTTTCCCTGAGCTTATTTACCTTAGTAAGAGTCAGTAAAACCCCAAAGCTCAACCCTTGAATCCCTGTGGTTTGACCACAATAACTCTCCAAAGTTTCTGTCCAGTAACTTAACCTCATCACCATTTTACTTCGACTGCACCTGGAACCAACCCGAGCCATGGTAACACCTCAGTTTACCAAGGACTACAAGCCAGACATCCTTGTTAGTGCGTAGGTCGCCTGATGTCCTAATCCACGTGGTGACCGCGTTCGTCCGAGCATGCTGGCATGCCAAATGTGCGCTCTGCACGTTGCCAGCGCCTCTGTTGAGCGCGTGCTCGCTGCTCGGCCGGCCAGAGCGTGCCACCCCTCGCCACCGTCCTCGTCTCCACCCCCATAACTCCACCCTGCCGCTCGCCGACGCCGGAAATCGCCGGAGCGAGCACGGGCACGGTCCGCCCAACGGCACAGTGCGCGCGCACTATGTTCGTCTCTTTCCCCCTCATTCTTGTGCTCGTCCGCGCCCGCGTACAGTGGCTGCGTGACCTCCGTCGCCTTCTCCATCGCTCTCTGGCACCGTTCGTCCCCGGGCGCCGGGGACAAGTGTCCTCCGGCGGAGCCCGAGCCCTCCTCGCCGCCCCGCCTATAAAAGCCTCCCTCCGCAGCCTCTTGGAGCATCGCAACCCACTCCCACTCCCTCCTAGAACCACTAGAAGCCGCAGCCCGGTCGGGCAGGCCGCGGGCTGCCGTCCCGGAGCCGAGCTTGCCAGCGATCCCCTCTGGATCGTTCCCGCAGCTCCGGCCTATCCCAAGCCAAGCGACCCCTCCAGGGGCTCCGCCTCTCCTTCGTGAAGCCAACACGCCTAGCTAGAGCCCCTGGAGCCGCCCCAAGCCGTCGTCTTCTTCAACTCCGGCAACCTTCGCCCTCTGTTGCCGCTGGAGAGGACAAATCCGACACCGTCCGGCCACCGTCAGCCATGCTACGGGTATGGGCAGGTGCGCAGTAGCCCTCTCCGTCGGTCCCTCCCTTTGGTTTGCCTCCAAGAAGTCTCATCGCCGACATGAGCTCCGGCGAAGCGCCGCGCTCCTCTGTTTCCCTCTCCCCTCCCTCCGGCCTGACTAGAAGGGCCCGCTAGTCAGCCACTCACTATGCGCGCGTGCTACGTCTCGAGCTTGCATTGTTTTTCCTCGAAGAGGAGAGGGTGATGCAACGATAGTAGCGTAAGTATTTCCCTCAGTTTTTGAGAACCAATGTATCAATCCAGTAGGAGGCTCCTGAAAAGTCCCACGCACCTACACAAACAAACTGAGAACTCGCAACCAACGCGATAAAGGGGTTGTCAATCCCTTCACGGCCACTTCCGAAAGTGATATCTAATAAAGATAGTAAGATAAGATAAATATATTTTTGGTATTCTATAATATATATGCAAAAAGTAAGGATGCAAATAAAAGTAGATTGAAAGCAAATATGATAAGAGATAGACCCGGGGCCCATAGGTTTCACTAGAGGCTTCTCTCAAGATAGCATAAGTATTACGGTGGGTGAAGAAATTACTGTCAAGCAATCGATAGAAAAGCGCATAGTTATGAGATTATCTAGGCATGATCATGTATATAGGCATCACGTCCACAACAAGTAGACCGACTCCTGCCTGCATCTACTACTATTACTCCACACATCGACCGACTCCTGCCTGCATCTAGAGTATTAAGTTCATAAGAACAGAGTAACGCATTAAGCAAGATGACATGATGTAGAGGGATAAACTCAAGCAATATGATATAAACCCCATCTTGTTATCCTCGATGGCAACAATACAATATGTGCTTTGCAACCCTTTCTGTCACTGGGTAAGGACACCGCAAGATTGAACCCAAAGCTAGGCACTTCTCCCATGGCAAGAAAGACCAATCTAGTAGGCCAAACCAAACTGATAATTCGAAGAGACTTGCAAAGATAACTCAATCATACATAAAAGAATTCAGAGAAGATTCAAATATTATTCACAGATAAACTTGATCATAAACCCACAATTCATCGGATCTCGACATACACACCGCAAAAAGAGTTTACGTCGAATAGATCTCCACAAGAGAGGGGGAGAACATTGTATTGAGATCCAAAAGAGAGAAGAAGCCATCTAGCTAATAACTATGGACCCGTAGGTCTGTGGTAAACTACTCACAACTCATCGGAGGGGCATGGATGTTGCTGTAGAAGACCTCCGTGGTCTATTCCCCCTCCGGCAGAACACCGGGGAAGGCTCCAAGATGGGATCTCACGGATACAGAAGGTTACGACGGTGGAAATTGTGTTTTGTGGTGCTCCTGGATGTTTTCGGGGTACATAGGTATATATAGGAGGAAGAAGTACGTCGGTGGCCGCCCGAGGGGCCCACGAGATAGGGGGCATGCCCTACGGGGGGGGCGTGGCCTCCTATCTCGTGGGAGCCTCGGCTGCTTCTTGACTTGCACTCCAAGTTCTCTGGATCACGTTCATTCGCAAAATCACGCTCCCGAAGGTTTCATTCCGTTTGGACTCCGTTTGACATTCCTTTTCTTCGAAATACTGAAATAGGCAAAAAAACAACAATATGGGCTGGGCCTCCGGTGAGTAGGTTAGTCCCAAAAATGATATAAATGTGTAAAATAAAGCCCATAAACATCCAAAAGGGGTAATATAATAGCATGGAACAATAAAAAATTATAGATACGTTGGAGACGTATCAAGCATCCCCAATCTTAATTCCTGCCCGTCCTCGAGTAGGTAAATGATAAAAAAGAATTTTTTTATGTGGAATGCTACCTAGCATAATTCTCAATGTAATTTTCTTTATTGTGGCATGAATGTTCAGATCCAAAATATACAAAATAAAATTTCATATTGACATGAGAAATAGTAATACTTCAAGCATACTAATCAAAGTAATCATGTCTTCTCAAAATAACATGGCTAAAGAAAGTTATCCCTACAAAATCATATAATCTGGCTGTTGCTCTATCTTCATCACACAAAGTATTTAATCATGCACAACCCCGATGACAAGACAAGCAATTGTTTCATACTTTAATAATCTCAAACTTTTTCAACTTTCACGCAATACATGAGCGTGAGCCATGGACATAGCACTATATGTGGAATAGAATGATGGTTGTTGAGAAGACAAAAAGGGGAAGATAGTCTCACATCAACTAGGCGTATCAACGGGCTATGGAGATGCCCATTAATAGATATCAATGTGGCTGAGTAGGGATTGCCACGCAACGGATGCACTAGAGCTATAAATATATGAAAGCTCAACAAAAGAAACTAAGTGGGAGTGCATCCAACTTGCTTGCTCACGAAGACCTAGGGCACTTTTGAGGAAGCCCATCATTGGAATATACAAGCCAAGTTCTATAATGAAAAATTCCCACTAGTATATGAAAGTGACAACATATGAGACTCTCTATCATGAAGATCATGGTGCTATTTCGAAGCACAAGTGTGGAAAAAGAGATAGTAGCATTGTCCCTTCTCTCTTTTTCTCTCATTTTATTTTTCTTTCTTTTTCTTTTTTCTTTTTTTTCTTTTTTTTTCTTTGGCCTTTCTCTTTTTTCTCTTTTTTTTCTTTTTGTAAAGTCCGAAGTCTCATCCCGACTTGTGGGGGAATCATAGTCTTCATCATCCTTTCCTCACTAGGACAATGCTCTAGTAATGAAGATCATCACACTTTTATGGATTTACAACTCAAAGCTAGAACAAGATATGACTCTATATGAATGCCTCCAGCGGTGTATCGGCATATGCAATGAATCAAGAGCGACATGTATGAAAATTATGAAGGTGGCCTAGCCACAAATACGATGTTAACTACATGATCATGCAAAATGCAATATGAAAAAAGTAATGTGTGTCATATGAACAGAACGATGGAAAGTTGCATGGCAATATATCTCAGAATGGCTATGTAAATGCCATAATAGGTAGGTATGGTGGCTGTTTTGAGGAAGGTATATGGTGGGTGTATGGTACCGGCGAAAGTTGCATGGTACAAGAGAGGCTAGCAATGATGGAAGGGTGAAGGGTGCGTATAATCCATGGACTCAGCATTAATCAAAAGAACTCATATACTTGTTGCAAAAATTTAGAAGTCATCAAAAACCAAAGCACTACGCACATGCTCCTAGGGGGATAGATTGGTAGGAAAAGACCATCGCTCGTCCCTGACCGCCACTCATAAGGAAGACAATAAATAAATAAAATTGTGCTCCAACTTCATCACAAAGCGGTTCACCATACGTGCATGCTACGGGAATCACAGAATTCAACACAAGCATTCTTTAAATCCATAATCACCCAACTAGCATGACTTTAATATCACTACCTCCATATCTCAAAACAATTATCAAGCATCAAATTGATCATAGCATCCAATTCACTTTCTATGATAGTTTTTATTATACCCAACTTGGATGCTCATCATTCTAGGACCAACTTTAAAACCGTAGCAAATACCATGCTGTTCTAATAGACTCTCAAAATAATATAATTGAAGCATGAGAGACTAGTAATTTCTTCAAAATTAAGACACCACCATGCTCTAAAAGATATAGGTGAAGCACTAGAGCAAAAATTATCAAGCCCAAAAGATATAAGTGAAGCACATAGAGTATTCTAGCAAGTTCTAATCAAATAGGATTCTCCCAAAAGGTGTGTACAGAAAGGATAATTGTGGTAAACTAAAAAGCAAAGACTAATATAATACACGACGCTCCAAGCAAAACACATATCATGTAGCGAATAAAAATATAGCTCCAAGTGAAGTTACCAATGAACGAATACGAAAGAGGGGATGCCTTCCCGGGGCATCCCCAAGCTTAGGATTTTGGCTATTCTTGAATATCTTGGGGTTCCATGGGCATCCCCAAGCTTAGGCTCTTTCCACCCTTTATTCCATAGTCCATAAAAGCTTTACCCAAAACTTGAAAACTTCACAACACAAAACTCAACAGGAAATCTTATAAGCTCCGTTAGTGAAAGAAAACAAAACCACCACATAAGGTACTGTAATGAACTCATTATTTATTTATTTTGGTGTTAAACCTACTTTATTCCTACTTCTTTATGGTTTATAAACATATTTACTAGCCATAGATGCATTGAAATAAGCAAACAACACACGAAAAACAGAATCTGTCAAAAACAGAACAGTCTGTAGCAATCTATAACTAACTTAAACTTCTGGAACTCTAAAAATCCTACCAAAATAGTAAGTCCTGGATAATTTGTTTATTGAACATAATCAAAAAGGATCAACGCAAAAGCACGTTCTTGTGATTTAACAAAATTATATTCGTGCGTGCAAAGTTTCTGTTTTTCAGCAGAATCAAATCAACTATCATCGTAGGTTATCCTGTAGGTTCTACTTGGCACAAACACTAATTAAAAGATAAAAACACATATAAATAGAAGGTAGATGCAAGATTTATTACTAAACAGGAGCAAAAACAAAAAACATAAAGAAAATTGGGTTGCCTCCCAACTAGCGCTATCGTTTAACGCCCCTAGCTAGGCATAAAAGCAAGGATAGATCTAACGGGTGCCATCTTTGGCACTAAATTCATAAGTAGCACGCATGATAGATTGATAAGGTGATTTGACTTTCTTTCTTGGAAAGTGCTCCACGACTTTTTTATTGGAAATTGGAATATAATATTCCCTTCCTTCATATCAATAATCGCACCAATCGTTTCTAATGGGTGCCATCTTTGGCACTAAATTCATAAGTAGCACACATGATAGATTGATAAGGTAATTTGACTTTGTTTCTTGGAAAGTGCTCCATGCCTTTTTAATGGAAATTGGAATCTAATATTCCCTTCCTTCATATCAATAATCGCACCAATCGTTCTAAGGAAAGGCCTACCAAGAATAATAGGGCAAGAAAGATTGCAATCTATATCAAGAACGATAAAATATATGGGCACCAAATTTCTATTTGCAACAATAAGAACATCATTGATCCTCCCTATAGGCTTTTTAATGGTGGAATCCGCAAGGTGCAAATTTAAAGAGCAATCATCAAGATCATGGAAACCTAGAATATCACATAAAGTTTTCGGAATCGTGGAAACACTAGCACCCAAATCACACAAAGAAAAACACTCATAATCTTTAATTCTAATCTTTATAGTAGGTTCCCACTCATCATTAAGTTTTCTAGGTATAGATACTTCAAAATTAAGTTTTTCATCATAAGATTACATCAAGGCATCAACGATATGTTTGGTAAAAGCTTTGTTTTGACCATAAGCATGAGGAGAATTAACAACGGATTGCAACAAGGAAATACAACATTTTAAAGAACAATTATCATAATCAAATTCCTTGAAATCCAAGATAGTGGGTTCAATGTTCTTTGAAGTTGAGGACTCTCCAATCTTAGTTTTACCAAATTTAGCATCAAGATATAAAGACCCCGAATTCTTGGGACGCCTTCTAGGCAAAGTTGATTCATCATCAGTCCCATAATCATCAAAATTCATATTCCAAAACATAGATCTAATAGGAGACACATCAACAACTTTAAGATCCTCATCATTATTTTTATGGAAACTAGAAGAACATGCTTTTATAAAGCTTTCTTTTTTAGCATGCAATCTAGCGGTTCTTTCCTTGCACTCGTCAATGGAGATCCTCATTACTTTGAGAGACTCATTGATATCATGCTTGGGAGGAGAAGATCTAAGTTTAAGATAATCAACATCAAGTGAAAGTCTATCAACGTTCCTAGCCAAATCATCAACTTTGAGCAATTTGTCTTCAAGCAAAGCATTAAAATTCTTTTGAGAAATCATAAATTCTTTCACACTATTCTCAAAATCATAGGGCATCTTATTAAAATTACCATAAGAATTATTGTAGGAATTTCCATAATTATTAGAGGGATTACTAGGGAACGGTCTAGCATTAAAGTTTCCTCTATAAGCATTGTTTCCAAAACTATTCCTACCAACAAAATTCACATCCATAGATTCATTATTATTCTTAATCAAAGAAGACAAAGGAATATCATTGGGATCAAGAGGAGTATTTTTAGTAGCAAACATCTTCATAAGTTCATCCATCTTTCCACTCAAAACATTGATTTCTTCTATAGCATGCACTTTTTTACTAGAAGATCTTTCGGTGTGCCATTGAGAATAATTAGCCATAATATTATCAAGAAGTTTTGTAGAATCTCCTAACATGATTTCCATAAACGTGCCTCCCGCGGCCGAATCTAAGAGATTTCTAGAAGCAAAGTTCAAACCGGCATAAATTTTTTGTATGATCATCCATAAATTCAAACCATTAGTAGGGCAATTGCGAAGCATCAATTTCATTCTTTCCCAAGATTGGGGAACATGCTCATGATCAAGTTTTTAAAATTCTTGATATCATTCCTAAGAGTGATAATCTTAGCGGGAGGAAAATACTTAGAGATAAAAGCTTCTTTGTACTTGTTCCAAGAATCAATACTATTTTTAGGCAAAGACGAAAACCAGACTTTAGCATGATCTCTAAGTGAAAACGGAAATAACTTCAATTTGACAATATTGTTATCCATATCTTTCTTCTTTTGCATATCACACAAATCAACAAAGTTGTTTAGATGAGTAGCGGCATCTTCACTAGGAAGGCCGGCAAATTGATCTTTCATAACAAGATTCAGCAAAGCGGTATTGAGTTCACAAGACTCAACATCATTATGAGGAGCAATCGGAGTACTAAGGAAATCATTATTATTGGTATTCGAGAAATCACACAATTTGGTATTATCTTGCGCCATGGCGACAAGTAATCCAACAAACAAGCAAACAGAAAAATGCAAGCGAAAAAGAGAGGAGGAGATTGGGAAAGAGAGGGAGAATAAAACGGCAAGGCTGAAGTGGGGGAGAGGAAAACGAGAGGGAAATGGCAAATAATGTAAATGTGAGGGAGATGGGTTTGTGATGGGTACTTGGTATGTCTTGACTTGAGCGAAGACCTCCCCGGCAACGGCGCCAGAAATCCTTCTTGCTACATCTTGAGGTTGTGTTGGTTTTCCTCGAAGAGGAGAGGGTGATGCAGCAATAGTAGCGTAAGTATTCCTCAGTTTTTGAGAACCAAGGTATCAATCCAGTAGGAGGCTCCTCAAAAGTCCCACGCACCTACACAAACAAACTGAGGTCTCGCAACCAACGCGATAAAGGGGTTGTCAATTCCTTCACGGCCACTTGTGAAAGTGAGATCTAATAAAGATAGTAAGATAAGATAAATATATTTTTGGTATTTTATAATATAGATGCAAAAATTAAAGATGCAAATAAAAGTAGATTGAAAGCAAATATGATAAGAGATAGACCCGGGGGCCATAGGTTTCACTAGAGGCTTCTCTCGAGATAGCATAAGTATTACGGTGGGTGAACAAATTATTGATAGAAAAGCGCATAGTTATGAGATTATCTAGGCATGATCATGTATATAGGCATCACGTCCATAACAAGTAGACTGACTCCTGCCTGCATCTACTACTATTACTCCACACATTGACCGACTCCTGCCTGCATCTAGAGTATTAAGTTCATAAGAACAGAGTAACGCATTAAGCAAGATGACATGATGTAGAGGCATAAACTCAAGCAATATGATATAAACCCCATCTTGTTATCCTCGATGGAAACAATACAATACGTGCCTTGCAACCCTTTCTGTCACTGGGTAAGGACACCGCAAGATTGAACCCAAAGCTAAGCACTTCTCCCATGGCAAGAAAGACCAATCTAGTAGGCCAAACCAAATTGATAATTCCAAGAGACTTGCAAAGATAACTCAATCATACATAAAAGATTTCAGAGAAGATTCAAATATTATTCATAGATAAACCTGATCATAAACCCAAAATTCATCGGATGTCGACAAACACACCGCAAAAAGAGTTTACATCGAATAGATCTCCACAAGAGAGGAGGAGAACATTGTATTGAGATCCAAAAATAGAGAAGAAGCCATCTAGCTAATAACTATGGACCCGTAGGTCTGTGGTAAACTACTCACAACTCATCGGATTGGCAAGGATGTTGATGTAGAAGCCCTCCATTGTCGATTCCCCCTCCGGCAGAATGCCGGCGAAGGCTCCAAGATGGGATCTCGCGGATACAGAAGGTTACAGCGATGGAAATTGTGTTTCATGGTGCTCCTGGATGTTTTCGGGGTACGTAGGTATATATAGGAGCAAGAAGTACGTCGGTGGCGGCTCGAGGGGCCCACGAGACAGGGGGCACGACCTACACGGGGGAACGGCCTCCTATCTCGTGGGAGCCTCGGCTGCTTCTTGACTTGCACTCCAAGTCCTCTGGATCATGTTCGTTCCAGAAATCACGCTCCCGAAGGTTTCATTCCGTTTGGACTCCGTTTGATATTCCTTTTCTTCGAAATACTGAAATAGGCAAAAAAGCAGCAATATGGGCTGGGCCTCCGGTTAGTAGGTTAGTCCCAAAAATGATATAAATGTGTAAAATAAAGCCCATAAACTTCCAAAAGGGGTAATATAATAGCATGGAACAATAAAAAATTATAGATACGTTGGAGACGTATCAGCGCGAAGTGGTATGAGTGGTGGCGCCCCGGGAGATTATGCCTTCGACGTCACCCCCCTCTGTTTTTATTTCCAAATTCATTTAAATTCCAGGAGACTTCAAATGGCCATAACTTTTACTCTACAAGTCCAAATGCAGTGATTCTTTTTGCATCGTGTTTTGTGTCCAAAAATCTAACAGCACCCAAAAGATGGGATTTTTCCTTGTTGTCTATATTTTCTGGCAATTTTCAGAAGGTTTCTTGATATTTTTCTTTTGTGATTTTGATTATTTTCAGAAGAGCCAGCTTGTCTTGAGGATCACCAGGAGCTTTGTGAACCTCATCAATTCTAAGGCAAGCCACAGTAACATTTTCATGGTGCCACTTCAATATTTATGATCTTCATACTTGAACTTATGAATATTTATGCATTTAAATTTGTTATATAATAAATATATATTCTGTGATATGCTTGTTATGTTAAAATACTTGAACTTCAGAATGTTTGAAGTAAATATTGTTGGCAAGATAAGGAGAACTTAGTTGCAAGTGATAAATAAATAATATGGTCATAGAGTTTGATGAGTAGTTTAAATATTATTTTGCATGATGAATAATGATGATAATGCTAGAAATGGTTCTGGTATAAGTAAAGTGAGATTTTAACCAGAATAGTGGCATAAGTTGATGATGGCTCCTTAGGAGCGTGGTTGGTGCAGTCTTTGCACGGTTATGTGATGCATATGTTAAGTGATGCATAGTATGGCAGTATGACAACATTAAGTTGAACCTGATTAATAATTCAACTTGAACATGTTGTTGACCAGGTCGTGGTGCCGCTGAAACGAGTCTTTCCCAGTGCAACCACATTTGCCGGTATGGAACGTCCTTAATGCGTTTCATTGTCTTGCCTCTGGTCGGTGCCTCCATTTAGGGAAGGTTATGGGCGTGTTGTACCCTGGCCCGGTAGGCAAGCATAACCTTGTGAGCCCGTTGTTAAGTTAATTTTGGTACGAGATCCCATAGTGCATCGTGGCCACGACGGTGGTCGAGGTGTCTGGAGGTAGACACGGGGCAACCCAGGACTAGCCTGGTGGGGTCTGAGTCGGAAGGGCCGGGAGAGTGTCATGACAGTGAAATGGTTTCGTCGGAACGCTATTGGTCCACCCGAATGGGAGTGCGAGGCCATGGGTTCCGTAGTGTGGTTACAGTGTACTAACCTCTGCAGAGTGTTTTTAATCTATCGATAGCCGAGTCCACGGTTATGGACACGCTCGAAAGTAAGGTACACCATGGGTCAACATTTAATAAATATGCACACTAAATTGCACTAAGGATGGCAGTGAGGTCATCGTGTTGAGTTGGCCATGAGTTGGTCGGGTTGTCATCGCCATAAGGATCACGGGCCACGAGTTGGTCGGGTTGTGATCGCGTAAGGATCACGGGCCATGAGATGGTCGGGTTGTGATCGCCATAAGGATCACGAGTGTGCTTTGATATTATCATGTTTATTGGTCACATCTGGTAAGCAAGTCGGGAGAATGAGTACCTGTTGAGCATAGTCACAACATGTTGAACATATGTTGTTTAATTGGATAAATATCATAATATTGTATGTCATCATGTTTATGCTAATTGTGAGCTTGCAAGTACATTGAATGTACTGACCTGGCGTGTCATGCCAGATTCCAGGAAAGTCCCATTGGAAAGGAGTGATGTCCGAGTCTAGTCCGTGTCCACGTTGGTGTCCTTGTGCTATGGAGTCCCACTACGACGTTGTTCCACTGCCGAGTAGTTGTCATGATCGAGGCCCCTTTATGTTCACTAAATAATGTACATATCGTTCAGCCGCATCGTGTGTGCCACTTGGCCTCGCTAACTGTTGTAATATGAACTATGTTCCGCTAGCATGAATAAAGCAGTTGCTTTCTGTACCATGTTGTTGTGTGTTGCCAGAAGACAAGGTCTCTATGCTGGCAATGCAAGGTAAACCGGTCGCTCTGAGCCGGGGTGCCACAACGCTTGGTATCAAAGCTGCGCTGACTGTAGGCCATGCTAGACTAAGCCGAGTTAACTGGACGCTAGATACGAGTTGTAGCTGAGTGTCGGTAATAACTTTAGCTGGTTGTTGCATTGCTTGCACTGATTATATTTTTTCTATGCTAACCTGCTAATGGTTGTGAGTGTAGATGGCTCCGGTGATGTATCCGTGCCAGTTGCAGCTGATGCCGTACACGTCGCCACATCTCCTTCATAACGTGTGGCGTCGGCTGTACCCTCACGGAGACGATCCAGACTATCGTGTGTACCGGGAGCGCCTAGGTGACTCAGTGTATGAGTATCACACTGGTTACTCTACGCACCAGTTCTGATTCCATGTCTTACACTCGTACCTCTCATAGCGTCTACGCTTCTTCCGCTTCTCAGGCTGTCTAGTTTGCTGCATTCGAGGTACTTGTTGAGCTCCGCTACAACGAGGTCCGGAGGCAGAATCACTCAGGTTTCCATTACTATCCTTCTCTCCATGATAATGGTCGTGTCCGTTTCCCTATCATTGATCCGGAGTCTGATAGTGTAGCTAGCCACCTTTCTCGCTACATCACTGCTAGCTATCTTCTGATCTACGAGCTGGCTCGTGAGCTGAGTCGTGCCCGTACTGCTTTAGCCTCTACCTTAGTCTCTGCTCGCTCAGCCACTACTTCTCCATCTGTAGGATTTATTCCCTACGTTCCTGCCAGTTCTAGATCCCCTGTTTCTTCAGTTACTCCCCCGAGTAGCTCGGGCACCGTGACTGCGAGTCCACTTAGTGCTCCTGCCGAGTGGGTTTCACTCCTCGCCACTCCTGCAGCCCGAATGATCCACCCTCCACCTGCCCCGGAGGGAGAGCCCTCGAGGCAGCATCGTCGTGTCACTTTTAACCCGGAAGTCTCCATTAACCCCGTCAGTTCTGGATCCGAGTCCGCTTCAGGAGAGGACCCCGTAGCGCCAACCGAGCGGTAGAGCTTTCGAGTATTCTTAGTCATTGGGATGGAGTATGGATGTAGTCGTACGAGTAATGATGTTTCGTTTCATGTATGAGGGTAGTTGGACCTGGAATGTTGTTATCTTTCATGTATGAGTTTATGTATAATTATGTTGGACTTTATTTTATTCGCCGTATTTTCTTCATCTTTTCGGTTTCGCTTGGTTTTTGTTGCTGGCTTCTCCCCAGTTTTTGTTAAATGCTTCTCATCTCGGTTGTGTTGACTTGGGAAAAATCATATTAGGATGACGCGGGGAGGCTGCAGTAGCAACGTTTGCGAGGGTTCTCCTGTTCGGCGTTCCGCAAGACAGGCAGGACAATCACCCGAGTAGTACGTTCCACCACCGCCTCCACCGCCAAATCCGCCCTCCACCGAGCAAATTATGCGTATGTTCGAGGAACGACGAAACACTGATCTAATGGAAATATTCAGAAGTATTCAAGCAATGGTTGGACAAAATGGAAATCAGCGTGCCCCTCACTCCAAGCTATCTGATTTTCAAAGGACTAAGCCTCCCTGTCGGTGTCAAAACCGGTGGATCTTGGGTAGGGGTTCCCGAACTGTGCGTCTAGGCGGATGGTAACAGGAGACAAGGGACACGATTGTTTTACCCAAGTTCGGGCCCGCTCGATGGAGGTAAAACCCTACTCCTGCTTGATTAATATTGATGATATGGGTAGTACAAGAGTAGATCTACCACGAGATCAGAGAGGCTAAACCCTAGAAGCTAGCCTATGGTATGATTGTTGTTCGTCTTATGGACTAAAACCCTCCGATTTATATAGACAAGGAGAGGGCTAGGGTTACACAGGGTCGGTTACAATGGGAGGAGATCTACATATCTGTATCGCCAAGCTTGCCTTCCACGCCAAGGAATGTCCCATCCAGACACGGGACGATGTCTTCAATCTTGTATCTTCATAGTCCAGGAGTCCGGCCAAAGGTCATAGTCCGGTCATCCGGACACCCCCTAATCCGGGACTCCGTCAGTAGCCCCTGAACCAGGCTTCAATGACGACGAGTCCGGCGAGCCAATTGTCTTCGGCATTGCAAGGCGGGTTCCTCCTCCGAATACTTCATAGAAGATGTTGAACACAAAGTGTTCGGCTCTGCAAAATAAGTTCCACATACCGCCGTAGAGAGAATAACACTTGAACAAATCTAATATGCTGACGTATTCCGCAGCGTGACATCATGCCATGGCCAAGACTTCATTCGAATTGTTTTACTGTCCCACCTCAGCACGTTTAGCGAGGCGGTTTCCTTGGCACGTCTTGTCAAAGCAGAGATCGTGTCCCCTTATTCTGGGATTCTCATCAATACGGGCGTGGGTAACCCAACCGTGCCTGTTGTTATGTCTTCTTAAGCGAAGGTGAGTCCCAAATGGTCACGGGGAGGGCTCTTGGTATTCAACCTCTTTATAAAGAGACCAAGGCTCGACTCCTTTTCTTTCAATCTCAATCAAATCCGCCTCTTACCTCGAGTTCCAACACCCAAAGCTTCAGATTCAGGCGCTTCGGACTTCTAACAATGTCCGGCTCCGACCTCCAGGGCCGGTGGATGCCTTCCGCCGTTACGGAAGAAGACGTGTTAAAGTTAAGAGATGCCAGGTATCTTACCGGCGAAATCTTGCATAGGCTGCTTGCCCAAGGGAAGGTCATTCCCACTCCCAAGCCCGGTGAGAGCGTGGTGTTCGCGTCTCACTTCCTTCGGGGGCTAGGCTTCCCGATCGACCCCTTCGTGAGGGGGCTCATGTTTTATTACGGGCTGGAATTTCACGACTTAGCTCCGGAGTCCATCCTCCATATCTCATCGTTCATTGTCGCGTGTGAGGCCTTCCTCCATATTACTCCTCACTTCGGATTGTGGCTCAAAACCTTCAAAGTAGAGCCGAAGATGATTGAGGGGCAGCACGCGGAGTACGGAGGTGCTGTTATAAGCAAGATTGCCGATGCTCCATGGCCCGAGGGCTCTTTTCAAGAGGAGTTCAGCTTATGGCAACGAGAGTGGTTTTATATCACCGCTCCCAGGGGCACCAAATGGGTGGTGCCACCTGCTTTTCGCTCGGGTCCCCCACCACAGCTAGCATCATGGGTCAATAAAGGGCTAAACTGGGGGCCGTCCAAGGACGTGCCCTTGTTGCAGGGCCGCGTTCGAGATCTCCTAGAAAGAGATATCAATCTGGCGGTAGTGACGCAGGTTATGTTGATTCGCCGCATCCTGCCCTGCAAACGCCGCCCCCTCCGCCTGTGGGAGTTTAATCCGGAAGGACCACAAGCCCTCCAACATTTTGCGGGCGCGACGCCCATGGAGATGTAAATTTGTTCTTCAGATCACAAGCAATGTGTCCGGATTCATCCCAGGACGCAGGTCTGAGCTGCAATCGTCCGGACACTCAAGTAAGTAGCCCTATACCGGGACTCGCTATACGTATAAAAGAGTTGTCCCTTAAAGAGGAGTGGATAGCGAAAGCAAAGCTAATTAGGTGCCCGGCTCCCCTCCCCGAGACTACACTAGATCCCGTGTTAACCAGGATGCTGGAGGTTGCGCCTTTGGAAGAAGGCAAAGAGGGGAACAAGGAAGCTTCTGCCTCCCCGAGGGAGGCTGTAAGGGAAGGAGGAATCAAGAATTCCTCCAACCAGGGAAAGAAGAGGACCACCTCTGAAGACCTGGAGGCAATGGCCTCAAAGCGGGGGAAGAAACCTTCGTCAGAGGGTCCGGCGCCGGGAGGTGCCTTGGCCGCATTGTGTCCCCAAGGGGATCAGCTCTGCACCGAGCCGTAAGTAAAGAGGGGGGTTTTAAAATGAGAGATATCCCCGTTCTATTTCTGAGGAAGATAACCAAAATTTTACCTTGTAGTTCGGATCTCCGCCCTTCTCAGCAGAGCTCATCTTCAGGGGATCTTCGTCCGGAGATGATGGAGAGCGGAACACCTCCCCCTGCCGTACCACCTCGCGAGGCGGGCGACCATGAGGTGTCGTCATGGAGGGTTTCTCCGAATCCGGCAGGGCCGGAAGGCAGTCGTATGGCCCCCCAAGGCCCTCCGTGTCGGGGCTTCGAAGAAGGCCCGCGGACGAGTCTGGCACCGTCCTGTGGACAGTCGGAGGAGCTGAAGGATCTGCTCGGGCGAGCATCTATCTCAGAAGAGCACCGTACGTTGATGGATACGGTGATTGGAAGGATTTCATCCACGGAAAGCGGATTGTACGAGGCGGTCTGGAGTTTACTGACGGGTTTTGAGGTACATGAAACGATGTACCTTTTGACAGATCCGCATATATAAGATGCGCCCTGTGTAGATAGTAGCCCCTGAGACTCGGTGCGTTGTCAAAAAGGATGGCACGCTGAGGATCATAATCCTAGGTATAATATTGCACCTTTCTTATATAGGTGGTGAAGTGTCCGGTGGCTGGCCGGATTGATGAATTTGCCGAGCTAAAGCGGCAAATTGACGTGGTAGATGCCGACATTGCGCTTGTCAACAAGCGGCTTGACGAGGCACAAGGTATATAATTTCTCTGAAGACACCTGGTAAGAGGAGCTTGATGCCCGTACCTTACAACATATGTGCTTGATGCAGATGGTGCCGCTGCCATGGAGAACCTTCGGGCGAAACTTGCCTGAGCCAAGGAGCAGGCCAAGAAAAGCGATGCGGCTGCCTTAAAGGTGGCTGAAGAGCTGAAAGCCGAACAGGCTGCTCACTGCCAAAGCAAGAAGGAAATGCTGCCGACCGCTGCAAGCTTCTTGAAAAAGAAGATCGGGTGGCACAGAAGGACCTAGAAAAGGTCACTACCGAGGCCAAGGACATTCGCTCTGTGATGAGAGCTATGAAGGAGGAGCTACGTCAGGCCGGAGATATCACGGCTGGGAAGCCCTATATGCTGCGGATGAAGTTCGGGGATCCTAGATATGCTCCGTTGGACCGGAAGTGGAGTGCGGTGAACACTTACCTGGACTTGGCGGCGTGTGCCGCGGACGCGGCCGAACACTTCCGCGATCAAAATGACCACGAAGTGGAGAATCTTTTTTGGTCGCAGTTCCACAATACAGAGCGTCCACTTTCAGTATCCGATCGGTTGGCCGCATGGGCGGAGCTGAATAAGTTATCCGGACTTGCCATGAATCATGTAGTGAGTCATCTATGGGCGAAAAGGCCCGAGCCGAAGAGTTATTTTAGCTTGGTGCAGTAGTTCCTCGGTGCGATGCCACATATTAATGAAATGAAGAGGTCGGTGTGCATAGAGGGTGCACAGATGGCTCTTGCCTATGTCAACACATTGTCAGGACCCCGATCCTAAGTCACACCGATCTAGCATGTAACACATCATATCACTTTGCGGCCTCACGCACGGTATTCCCACGGGTGCCACCTTACCTGGCCCGGGACCGTTTGCGCCTTTTGGCTCACGTATATGATAGTGTCGCTAGCATCCATATGACAGAGAACCCGTGCTGACATGGCTAGTCGTGAACCCAAAGTGGCACTAACTTACAGGGACAGGCATACATGACCCAGCATCGAACGTGTCGGTCATCAGCGAGTGAATCCAGGCTGTAGCACTAGGCTAGCAGGACTCCGGTGAACCGGGCTATAGCGGGCTAATAGGACTCCGGTATTCATCGCGTGACATTTCCCTGAAGGGACAGACGCAGGATCGAAGAAGGACACATGCCGGCCAGCCTAAGTGTTCTGGAGCAGTAGCAAGCTACCATGGCTCAGTGGAGGCACTAGGAGACATTTCCCAGTAAGAGAGGCTACTAAGGATAAACAACTAGATAGTCAGATCCCACACATACCAAGCATTTCAATAACATACACACAATATGCTCGATATGTGCAAATACAACATGGCATCACAACATGACTCTACAACTCAAGTATTTATTCAATAGGCTCCGAGGAGCGAGATATTACAAACATGGGTCTCATGACCCAACACTCCGAGCATACAAGTCAAAGCACAAGCGGAAGCTTAATATGTCTGAGTACAGACATCTACAAATGAAAAAGGCTGAGAAGCCTGACTATCTACCAGATCCTACCGAGGGCACAAGATCGTAGCTGAGGTAACAAGCTAAACATCGAAGTCCATGCGGTACTACTAGCGAGACTGAAGTCTCTCTGCAAAAACATAAATTAAGCAACGTGAGTACAAATGTACCCAGCAAGACTTACATCAGAACTAACTACATATGCATCATTATCAACAAATGGGATGGTGGGGTTTAACTGCAGCAAGCCAGCTTTGACTCGGTGGCTATCCTGAACTACGACTGCAAGTAACTCTTTTGAGGTGGCGCACACGAGTCCACATATTCACCATATCAATACACCACTATGGATCCGCTCCCGTCTCCCTACGAGAACGCCATCCATAGCACTCACGCTTATCTTGCGTATTTTAAAGTATCCACTTTCACTTGTCTATGAACTGTACAGGGAACCCAGAAGTCCTTTACCGCGGACACGGCTATTCGAAAAGATCATATTAACCTTGCAGGGATGTACTTCTTCACACACGCTCTCACCACTTACTGCCGTTTACACGACATGTACTCGACAACCTTCAAGCGGAAGCCCAGCGAGGGTGTCGGCCATGACCTGACTAACCACACAAGTCTCTTGTCCAGGTTTATCGCCTATTCGAGTTCCATCCGCAAGGAGATCCGGCTGGGGTGTTGCTCACGGCCCCAAACGATGTGTGCAGGGTTCCCAAGCCCACCTCGACGGGTGGATCTACGCTTTGTACACCGTGCCATGGTGCCTAGTCTGTCCCAAGCCCACCTGTACCGGGTGCCACTTGGTAGACTACTAACACTACCTACAAACACCAGAAACTAGTTGCAACTCCTGGACAGAGATCGAGTTGATTAATAAGAAGAGAGAGTCAATTAAGGATCCCAATGTGTGGTAGTAGCTTTTCATGGATCACAAACACAGAACTCAGTTCCTGAGGACGGCTGCAATGAGACAACCCACCATGTACTCCTACATGGCCTCTCACCGCTACCTTTACCAAATCGTGTTCACACACTTAGCTCACACACAGTAGGACATGTTCACACACCTCTGATTCATCCCCGATGAATCAGACCTGACTCAACTCTAAGCAGTAGCAGGCATGACAAGCAAACATGAATGAGTAGGCACATCAGGGCTCAAACAACTCCTACTCATGCTAGTGGGTTTCATCTATTTACTATGGCAATGACCGGTCATGCAGAGGATAAAGGGGTTCAGCTACCGCAGCAAGTAACAGATGAATCGTTGTTGTCCTAATGCAGTAAAAGAGAGCAGGAGCGAGAGAGTGGGATTGTATCGGAATGAACAAGGGGGTTTTGCTTGCCTGGCACTTCTGAAGATAGTATAGTTCTTCATCGGTGTCATCGATCTCATCGTCGGAACGACGTCTACTGAGAGGGAACAATTACCGGCAACAGAGAAGAAACACAATCAATGCAATGCACATTATGATGCATGATAATGACATGGCAACATGCTGGTGTTTTGAGCTAATGCAGCTAGCAACAAAGTTAAATGAAGTTGGTTTGAACCCTAAGTTCAAACCCAAACTCCATATGTGAAATTCAAATGCCATTTAATTGAATTGTCCTAAACAGTAGTGATAAGTTATTTTAACATGCATGAAAATGGTACAGATGGATAGATTGAATTTTTCTGATCAATTTTCATATATAAATTATTTGATTTGGAGCTACGGTTGAATTTCTATGAATTTTAGAAGTTTTGGGCATTTTCTGGAATTTTCAGAATTAAATTAAATCCAGAAAATACTTTATTGCGTCAGCATTGCGTCGCTGTGACGTCAGCAGTCAACGGAGATGGTCTAGGTCAAACCTGACCTGTGGGGTCCACTGGTCAGTGACCAAGTGCTGGCTAGTGTCGCTGACAGGTGGGGTCAGGTCAACAGCCACGTCAGCAAGTCAGAACTGACGTGTGGGGCCGGTCAACGGGTGACGTGGCCAGGTCAAACTGACCTGTGGGGCCCATGGGGTTAGTTTGGTCTAAACAGGAGCTAAGCAGGGTTAGTTAAGGAGTGGGGCCCATCCGTCAGTGAGCTATGGGGTTAGTTAGTGGCGTCATTAGGCACTAACGACAGTGCCACGTCAGCTCGCCGGAGTATCGCCGGCAACGACCAAAAACGCGGCGGGGACGCTCTAGGGTGGCTTGGGTTTCGCCTACAGGCGACCATTTGCGTGGCGGAGAGGCTCTACGTGACGAGGAGACTCGTCCGCATCCAGTGGTGCTCACAGCGGCAGCTCTAGTGGCCTAAAACGACGGCGGCGGAGACTTGCGCGGTGGCCGGAGTTCGGACCTCGGCGAAAATGGCGTTGCGGTGCACGGGCGAGCGAAGTAAAGCGCTGCGCAGCCTCCTGGAGTCACCATGAGCTCGGTGATATGCACGGGCGCAACCCATTCGAGCTCAGGCCACGGCGGCGATAAGGCCGGGCCGCGGTGAGCTTCTGGCACAGCGGGGATCGATGGCTGCGACATGAATTCGATGAGGGGAGCAGGGGGTAAGTGGTTAGGGGCTCACAGGGATGACGACGGAACGCTCGGCGAGGTCGGGGACGGTCCAGAGCCGACGAATTTGACGGAGATGGCCGGCGGTCCCGAGGTTGAAGAAGGCATCGATGGCGGTGGCGATGGAAATGCAGGCTGTCCGGGCTTGGTTCCTTCGGCTTGGAGAAGCTGCGCGAGGATGCAGAGCTCGGGGGCACGACCGTGGGGCGAGAGGACGGCTGTGGCTGCGCGGGCAGCGAGCGGCGGCGACGGTAGCGGTCGGGCGCGCGAGAGAGAGATCCAGGAAGGGGGTGAGAGCGTGGGAGAGTGAGAGAGAGAGGCAGGGAGGTGCGTGGCGTCGCCAGAAGTGAGGTGGAAGCAGGAGGCGGCAAGTAGGAGCTGGCGCAGCTCGGCTGTGCTGCTGCCACGCAGCTGCCTCAGGTAGAAGACAACCTGGAGGCGCTGGTGGGCTGGGCTGGCCAACCGGGCCGGCCAGGTGGGCTTTGGTGGATGCCAGGTAAGTTCCAGGTAAGTCTCTCTCTCTTTATTTTCTAATTTGTTTTTGTTTTCTAATTATTTGCCTCTGTTTTGATTTAGTTTAACACCAAATCATTTTTTATAAATTCTGGAAAAAACTTGAGGATGCAAAAAGGAATATTACAGAGTTCCACCATATTTTCCAAAATTATTGGAGCTATAATATTACTTATAGAATTTTACAACTCCAATTCAAATAAGTAGTCAGTTAATTCAAAGACCTAAAATGCCAATGAAAAATATGCATCATCACAGGATAAGGTTTTCACCCTTTTCCCTAAATTATGAACATTTTTTAAGGGCATTTTGGGATCATTGAAAATATTTTTAGGTTGAACTTATTTGAATTCCATTTGGAGCTAGGGTTTGAACATCCCCCATTTCAAATTAAGAGAAATTTAAACATGATGCAACACAAGACTAGCTAACCTAGAGCAGACCAGAACTAGGGATGTGACAGACATACTGGGCGGATATGAAGGCCAGTGATGTTGCATCCCAAGATTCGGACGAAAGTCGAGTACCTGCCGAGCACTATTTTTAGGAAGTTCTACAGGGCGCTCGTTTAATAGAGACGAAGTGCTCGAAGGATGTTACGTTTGAATAATGTGTATCATTGTAAAAAAATGTTTTCATGGGATATAAAAGCTTTTTATACTTGCGCTTTCAAGAATTAGAATACCTCCTGTGCAACCGTTGATGTATATGCGTATATAACCTGAAAGATGGAAGTCTTCGTCTTCAGCCCCCTTGCATATAATGCGGGGGTGTTCGCAAAAGGCGCATTTTCACACTTGATCCAACGTCTTGGTCCTATAAAGGAGGTGACAGCGCAGCGAACTAGGCAACCATACTATAATGCTTTATCACTTTCACTTAGTCATAGGAGTTTGACAGTGGGGCTACTATACATCCCCTAGGGGCACCGCGCTCACCCGAATTCGGGGCGCGTATGTGCCTAACCGGGAAACGACCCTTCGTTAATGCGGAGGAATTCTAAAGATTCCGGCGGGTCATCGAGTGGTTGACCAGTCTCGCGCTATATCATGACAGTCAGTTTTCGGCTTTCTCTACTGAGGTGCTCGCCTGGCCGAACTGGGGTACAATCGCAGTAGTTCTCCTGGTGCCGCCTTAGCCGATAGAGCGGAACATAAGGCAGCAAAACACAGGAGCCGGGCAAACCCAACATTTGACCAAAGACATGATTCGGAGATGATGCATATAAGGCCAAACTCGCGACGCCGAACACTCCCTAAGGTGTTTGGTCTTTATGAAAAGGGGCTGAATAACGCCCTTGGTAAGAAGCCCCTGGTGTCCAGGTACGCGCAAAATTCTGACGTGGCCAAATGACAAGACGCCAACCTCCTCCTCAGTTATGGAAAGAAACCGGGGGATGTTATCAACAAGAGACAGTGAAAAAGGTTTACGCAGGGTCTTAATCTGAAAAGAATCCTTGGGACGGGTCCGTACTGCACGGCTGCGCCTGTGTCTCCGTTGTGTCATATCCTGGACGGGTGTAGCACGGTGCTCATCTGTAAAAGAGAGGAACTTAGTTGAAAAACAATCGTGCGAAAATTTATGTTATATTAAATAAACAAAGTATAATTCGGGAAATGGGTAGGATTGAGCTTGATTGTCTCTTGTTGTATACGCACGGAGCCCCTTGTAGGGGGGTATGCGGCTAATAAGCCTTTGCATGTTTACGCCGGACTCGTCTAGCCATGTCCGGGGGTCTGAACGACCTATTTAGGTGCTTCAACTAGTAGAGCTGGTTTAGTATGTGGCATTCAAGGCAGCCGCACAGTATTCCGCGCTCGAGGAACACTCGATATTTCCCTTTAATGAGATGATGCCTCGCGGACCGGGCATTTTAAGCGTAAGGGATGCATAATGCGGTATTGCGTTAAAGCGGGCGAAAGCTTCGCGTCCCAATAGTGCTTGATAGCTACTTGTGAATGGGGCGATGTGAAAGGTTAGCTTTTCGCAGCGGAAGTTGTCGGGGAAGCCGAACATAACTACTAGCAGGAGAGAAGCCGTACAATGGGTATCTGGGCCTAGCGTTACCCCTTGAAAGGAAGTGTTGCCATTGCGAATTTTTGTTGAGTTTATCCCCATTTTGCGGATTGTGTCCTGGTATAGCAGGTTTAGATCACTGCCGCCGTCCATTAGGACTTGTGTAAAGTGGAGTCCGTCAATTATCGGATCTAATACCAAGGCAGTCCTGCCCGCGTTCCGGATACTTCTGGAGTAATCCTGATGGTCGAAGGTGATTGGTTGTAATGACCAGTGGCCGGACTCCTCTGGAACAGGCCGTATGGCGCGTACCTCTATAGGCACCACTCTGTATTTCCCTTTTGTCACATGAAGTGAGTTTACTGTTTTGACTTCTTGTGGGAATTTCTTTTGTTCTCCCGTGCTCTGCTTGTGGGGTTTGTCATCATCCTTGATTGGTATGTCGAGCCCCTTGTGTTCGGCGTTAAGTTTGCCGGATTGCTTGGAGACCCAACAATTTCTGTCGGTATGGTTTGCAGGCTTCCCGGGAGTACTATGGATTTGGCATGTTTTGTCCAAGATGTTGTTTAGGTTAGATAGCTCATCCCTGCTGTCCTTGAGGGGCAGCTTTTTCCTGATTCTGCTGAGGGCTTTTGAATCCGGCATTGACTGCCGCGCTCTTCAGGCTGTTTCCCTTGGTTCGGCGCTGGTCCTTGCTATGCCGTGGTTTCCATTTTCCATCCCTGACTTCGGATGTACTTGGGTCGCTAGTGCTGCTTCTTGCCAACCAGCTATCCTCTCCTGCGCAAAAGCGGGTCATGAGGCTTGTTAATGCGGCCATTGTTCTTGGTTTTTCTTGGCCGAGGTGTCTGGCGAGCCATTCGTCTCGAACGCTCTATTTGAAAGCTGCTAAGGCTTAGGCGTCCGGATAGTCGACTATCTGGTTCTTTTTAGTGAGAAATCTGTTCCAGAGTTTCTGGGCTGACTCTCCGGGTTGTTGAGTTACATGACTTAGATCGTCTGCATCCGGAGGTCGGACATAGGACCCTTGAAAATTTGCCCGAAAAGCATCCTCGAGCTCTTCCCAACTTTCGATGGTGTTTTCGGGAAGGCTTTTAAGCCAATGCCGGGCTGGCCCTTTGAGCTTTAGGGGTAAGTATTTTATGGCGTGGAGGTCATCTCCTCTAGCCATGTGTATGTGGAGGATATAGTCCTCAATCCAGACTCCAGGGTCTGTTGTTCCGTCGTATGCCTCTATGTTTACGGGCTTGAATCCCGCTGGAAATTCATGGTCCAGCACCTCATTGGTGAAACATAGGGGGTGTGCGGCACCCCTATATTTGGGCATGCCGTGATATTCAGATACTTGTTGCGTTGTATTGCTTACTAGAGCTTGCTTTCTTGGCCCATAGACAGATCTAGCTGGGCCGTCTTTGTGATGCGAATCCTTGTGCGGATCACGTGCCGGCTTGAGTGCGGCGCCCCTTGCCGCTCTATGTTGGCCATGGGGTTGTTTATCCGACCGGGTGTCTTTTTTATTTTTTGATTGCGGGGGCTCTAAGGCCTCCTCATCAAATTCCGGCAGTAATTTCCGCTATGGATTGCTCTTTGTGTGATGACTGTCGCCGTACTTGTTTGCGGTGTTGATTACTTTGCCCCGTGTAATTCTGAGTGCATCTTCCGCTGTTTTGAGCTTCCGCTTCTGCTTTTTCAGGCTACGCATAGTGGCGACGAGCCTTTTGTGGAGGTTCTTCTGCTCCGGCAACTTGTCCGATGTGAGGTCGTCCGGACTATTATCTTCACCGGGGACGGGTTGTTTGGTTTGTTTACCCAAATTTCCCTGTTCGGATGATTGCTCGATGGCATGTTCGTCATCCGCCGGTTCGCCCTGCTTGTTGGTTGGGTTTCTGTCGAGGTGGGGTTTGGCGTGGTGCTTACGCCGCTGCTTTGATTGCTTGTCGAGGGAACGATCCCTCGTTGCGTCCCTTTGCTCCTCGTCGTCGCTTCTTTTAGGTGTGTCCACCATGTATACCTCGTGAGATGAGGTGGTTGTCCAGTGCCCTATAGGCACTGATTCCTGTTCCTCTCCTGCATCGTCGTCCATACCGGTGATGTCTTCGGAGTCGAAATCGAGCATGTCGGTTAAATCATCGACAGTGGCTAGAAAGTGGGTGGTGGGTGGGCTTTGAACTTCTTCGTCGTCCGCATCCCAACCTTGCTGACCATAGTCCGTCCAGGGCTCTCCTGATAAAGAGAGAGACTTTAGTGAATTTAGAATGCCGCCAAAGGGAGAGTGCTGAAAGATGTCTGTGGTGGCGAACTCCAAGGTCGGCGAACTCCAAGGTCGGTGCCCAATCGGGTTCGATCGGCAGGGGCGCGGGGGTTCGGAGTCCGGAAAGGAGTCCAGCACCTTGGAGTCACGAGCTTCACAAAGGGCAAGGCTGGTGCTCGGCTTGATCGCCGTAGAGATTGCAGCCCCTGAGGCGGTGTCCAGCCACCCGTCCTCGATTGGCGCAGTCGGGTCCGAACTAAGGGTCGGAACGGACACTGAGGCGGCCTCCTGGGCACTGTTCGATGGTAGAGCTAAATCATGCCCATCGTGACAGTGCGGCGCGCTCGGCTATGGCTCGAACCTGTCGAAGATCAAGTCTCCGCAGATGTCAGACGTGTAGTTCAAACTTCAAAATCTAACCTGATGGCCAGGGGTGTAGCTTTCGATCTGCTCAAGATGGCCAAGCGAATTGGCCCGCAGTGTGAAGCCGCCAAATACGAAGATCTGTCCGGGGAGAAAAGTCTCACCCTGGACCGTGTCGTTGTTGATGATCGGAGGAGCCATCGGGCCTAAAGAGGACGACACAGAGGAACTCTCAATGAAAGCACCAATGTCGGTGTCAAAACCGGCAGATCTCGGGTAGGGGGTCCCGAACTGTGCGTCTAGGCGGATGGTAACAGGAGACAAGGGACATGATGTTTTTACCCAGGTTCGGGCCCTCTCGATGGAGGTAAAACCCTATTCCTGCTTGATTAATATTGATGATATGGGTAGTACAAGAGTAGATCTACCACGAGATCAGAGAGGCTAAGCCCTAGAAGCTAGCCTATGGTATGATTGTTGTTCGTCCTATGGACTAAAACCCTCCGGTTTATATAGGCACCGGAGAGGGCTATGGTTACACAGAGTCGGTTACAATGGGAGGAGATCTACATATCCGTATCGCCAAGCTTGCCTTCCACGCCAAGGAATGTCCCATCCGAACACGGGACGAAGTCTTCAATCTTGTATCTTCATAGTCCAGGAGTCCGACCAAAGGTCATATTCCGGTCATCCGGACACCCCCTAATCCGGTACTCCCTCACTCCCAGTTTCAGTCAGGCCATTGATGCCTTGGATGCAAATGATTGGTTAAGAACTATGGAAAAGAAACTTGAGGTTGCTCGAACTAATGAAGAGGATAAAGTTCCATTTGTAACACATTATCTGGAAGGCGCTGCTGCCATATGGTGGGAAAGTGATAAAGCCATAGGGACTGAGAATGAAGCAATTACCTGGTCAAGATTCAAGGAGCAATTCCGAATATCACATCCCTGCGGGAATTATGAAGACTAAGTAGCGTGAATTTCTCGCGCTCTTCCAAGGAAGTCAGTCGGTGGGAGAATGTTTGCAGAAATTCAATCACCTGTCACGTTACTCTCAATATGACGTGGCCACTGAAGAAAGGAAGATGGACCGATTTCTTGTTGGATTAAACCCGCAACTTTGCTGTACTCTCATTGTGTTCGATTTTCCAAATTTCCAAACCCTGGTGAACAAGGCTTTCATTGCTGAAAGGGAACACAAGCTCGTGTCAGATATCAAGTCTGCCCATAATGATCACAAGCGTAAGATTGAGCCCAAGAAGGAAATGCAACCGGTGCAGAAGGTTCGTACCTGGCAGCCAACTCCGGTGGCGTACCAGCCTAGTTGGCAACAAAATCTTAATAAGAATACCACCCAAGTCAAGAATGACGTGCTCAACCCAGTTATGGAGAATCGTCTGCGCAACAATTCCTGTTATAGTTGCGGACAAACCGTACATTATGCCAAACAGTGTCCCAAGAACAACCGGACCAATGCTATGTTCAAGCTTCAAATCCATTATTTGGAAGCCGGTCGAAGTCAGCACAACGTCACGGGATACGTTCATCATATTTCAGCCGACAAAGCCCAAGAAAATCCCGAAGTCGTCATTGGTATGTCCCCTGTTAATAACATACCTGCAGTAATTTTATTTGACTCCGGGGCTTCCCACTCTTTTATTTCTCGGAGTTTTGTTGCCCAAAACAAATTTCCTTGTTCACTTTTGGGCAAGAATATGCTGGTACAAACCCCGGGATCTATTATTCAAAGCAATATTGTCTGCCACAATTTGGAAGTCAGTATCAACGGAATTCGTTTCCCAACATCTTTGATACTCATTGAGTCTGAGAAATTGGATGTTATCTTGGGTATGAATTGGCTGACTCAGTACCAAGTATGCATAAATTGTGCGACCCGAGAAGTCAACATGACCGGACAAGATGGACAAGCTACCAAGTTTATTGCACGTAGAAGCATACCCTCCAAGGAAATGGTTTTTACAGCAATAGATGAATTTCGTCGACTCGAAGGGTTGCCATTAGTGTTTCTTGACTCTTTTTTCGGAAGCAAGGGGAAAAATAATGCCTAAATTCTAAACGAAAGTAGAAGTTCAAGGCCTAATTAATTTAATTATCTCTTCTATTCCAGGGACCCGAGAATTCCAATATTAGCACGAATCGTCAGAAATGGAATTAATTCCGGCGGTTAGTGAGTTTCCCGATGTATTCCCAGAAGAACTGCCAGGCATGCCACCTGACCGAGAGCTTGAGTTTGCAATAGAACTTGTGCCCGGAACCACACCAATACACAAGAAATATTATCCAATGCCTTCATCCGAATTGGTGGAGCTAAAGAAACATCTCGATGAAATGCTCCAAAAAGGATATATCTGCCCCAGTTCCTCTCCATGGGGACCACCCGCTATTTTTGTGGACAAGAAAGATGGCAGCCTTTGTGCGTGTGTGGACTACCGATAGTTGAATGATGTCACAATCAAAAACAAATACCCTCTGCCAAGAGTTGATGATTTGTTTGACCAGCTCAGTGGAGCCAAGGTATTTTCAAAGATTGATTTGCGGACTGGATATTACCAGCTCAAAATTAAAAAGGAGGATATTCCCAATACCACGTTCAACACATGCTACAGTCTCTATGAATATACCGTTATGTCCTTCGGCCTCACCAACGCCCCCGCCTTCTTCATGCACATGATGAACAAAGTATTCATGGATTTCCTCGATAATTTCATGGTCGTCTTCATCGATGATATACTTATTTACTCAAGAAGTGAAGATGAGCATAAAGGACACCTCCGCGCCGTGTTGCAACGACTCCGTGAGCACCAGTTATATGCCAAATTCAGTAAATGGGAGTTCTAGCTCAAGCAAGTTGGATTCCTCGGGCATGTGCTATCCGCTAAAGGAATAGCCGTGGACCCAAGCAAAGTAAAAGATGTGCTCGACTGGTTGCTACCCGCCACCGTGTCTTAGATCAGGAGTTTTCTTGGATTAGCCGGATACCACCGTCGTTTCATTGAAGGGTTCTCCAAGATTGCTAAGCCCATGACAGAGCTGCTTAAAAAGGATAAGAAGTTTGAATGGACGTCAGAATGTGAGAAAAGTTTCACCGAGTTAAAGAAACGCTTAACAACTGCACCAGTATTAACACTGCCAGATATCTACCGTAGCTTCGACGTATATTGCGACACTTCCCGACAAGGACTTGGGTGCGTGATTATGCAAGATGGCAAGGTAGTAGCTTATGCCTCACGGCAGCTACGACAACATGAAGTAAATTACCCAACTCATGATTTGGCAATGGCTGCGGTTGTACATGCTTTAAAAATTTGGAGACACTACCTCATTGGAAAAAGGTGCCAAATTTTTACTGATCACAAAAGTCTCAAATACATATTTACTCAGCCGGATTTAAATGTCCGTCAGCGAAGATGGCTGGAGTTGGTCAAGGATTATGATCTTGGAATAAATTATCATCCGGGTAAGGCCAACGTGGTTGCCGATGCACTCAGTCGAAAGCCTGTCAGTTTGAACATCATGATGGAATATCTGCCTTCTGAACTTAAAGAAGAAATTGCTCAGCTCAACCTAGTCATAGTTGAGGCTGGCCTTGCCAATATTTTGACGGTTACCCCTACTCTTGAGGAAGAAATTTGTAAGGCCTAGTCAAGCGATGCCAATCTGTAGAAACGCATCAAGTCATCCGATTTCTCGAAGGATCAGTACGGTACCCTCCGATTCAGGGGAAGGATTTGTGTGGCTAATCAAGCTGAACTAAAGCAGAAAATTTTGTCAGAAGCCCACGAATACTCATATTCGATCCACCCTGGAGGTAAAAAAATGTACAAAGACCTTCGACAAATATTCTGGTGGGATGGAATGAAGAAAGACATTGCTTTTTTCGTGGCCTATTGCAACATATGCAACAAAGTTAAGGCAGAACATCAGAAACTAGCCGGACTTCTCCAACCACTGCCCTTGTCACAATGGAAATGGGACGATGTATGTATGGATTTCATCATAGGATTACCCCGGACCTGACGAGGCAATAACGCGATCTGGGTCATAGTGGATACATTGACCAAGGTGGCCCACTTCCTCCCAGTCAAAACCTCGTACCGAGGAGAGGAGCTTGCCCGACTGTATGTATCCAGGATTGTCAGTTTGCATGGAGTTCCCCGAACTATCACTTCCGACCGAGGTTCACTTTTCACCTCTGCATTCTAGTCCCGTCTCCATCAGGCCCTTGGAACGGAATTGAAATACAGTACCGCTTATCATCCTCAGACGGATGGGCAAACGGAAAGAGTAAATCATATACTCGAGGATATGCTCCGAGACTGTGTTTTGGCCCAAGGACCACAATGGGAAGATTGCTTGCCGTACGCCGAGTTCTCGTATAACAATGGGTTCTAGACCAGTTTAAAGATGTCACCATATGAAGCTTTGTATGGCCGTAAGTGCCGCACTCCATTAAATTGGTCTCAAACCGGAGATAGCCGTATTTTCGGAACATATCTCATGCTGGAAGCCGAAAAGCAAGTCAAGGATATCTAAGATAGATTGCAACTGGCCAAATCGCGACAGAAAAGTTATTACGATGCAAAGCACCGGCAGATCAGTTTTGAACCCATAGAACATGTCTACCTTCGAGTCACACCCATGAAAGGAGTAAAAAGGTTCCAAACCTGTGCAAAATTGGCACCCAGGTTTATTAGTCCATTTCCCGTCATGACGCGAGTAGGTGCTATGGCATATCAGTTGGAGCTGCCCCCTGAACTGTCAGACGTGCACAACGTGTTCCACGTTTCACAACTGCGACGGTGCATCTCACCACCGAGAAAAAGACCGATTTGGCAGAGATAGAGCTGGCAAAGGACTTGACCTACAAAGAGAGGCCAGTGAAAATTTTGGATCAGATGGAAAGGGTCACTCGCAGTAAGTCACGAAAGTTTTACAAAGGTTCAGTGGATGCATCATACCGAGTCAGAATCAACCTGGGAATCAGAAGAATTTCTAAGGGCATGCTATCCAGAATGGTTTTCCCAAGCAACCGAATCTCGAGGTTGAGATTCATTGTAAGTGGGGGAGGTTTGTGACAGCCTGGTTTTTGCCCTCTTTTTCTTTGCTTGATTTTCAGCTGAGTTGATTTTGAATTTCGAGTTTTGAATCATTTAATTTGGACTTAGCCACTTGGGTATCCCTTGATTGTCACCCAAGTGTTCCCTCTCCCCCTCTAAACCATCATTTCACCCCTGGCCAACCCAACAATATGGCTTGGAATATTTTTCTTAAATGAAAAATATTCATTTTTGCCTCCAAAACCCTAGCTAACTCCTTGAGCTCCAAAGCAACCCTAATTTCTCTTGCCCCAAAAATCCTGATAAAAATCCCAAATATTCTTTGTACCCTAGGGCACATTTCTGAGCAAAAATATTTCACCACTCTTTGGAGTATTTTGTCTACAGAAAATAAAATCAGTTCTGGGCTGAAATGGTAGTTTCTACAGCAACTACATTTTTACTAGCTCCAATGTTGCTGGTTTTCCCTGAGCTTATTTACCTTAGTAAGACTCAGTAAAACCCCAAAGCTCAGCCCTTGAATCCCTGTGGTTTGACCACAGTAACTCTCCAAAGTTTCTGTCCAGTAACTTAACCTCATCACCATTTTACTTCTACTGCACCTGGAACCAACCCGAGCCATGGTAACACCTCAGTTTACCAAGCACTACACGCCAGACATCCTTGTTAGTGCGTAGGTGGCCTCACTACAAAAAAAAAGACACATCCATGACATTTAGGGCCGAACGATTTTTTTTGTCATACATATGACACTTATATGACGATAATTGTGACAAAACTCGGTATCATCTTAGATGTGGTGGGCTCCTACTTCTATGACAAAAAATCATGACAGAAAATGGGCTTTTTGTCCGGGGTGGGCCGGAGATGCAGCTGCTTGACATTCTTTGGGCCGTCCATGACGAAAAAAACCATGGTAGAAGCGAGGGGAGGAAAATTTTGGGGAGTTGCTGGTTACGGTGGGAGGTCGGGGGCGGAGCAATGCGCGTTTCTCTCATACTTACGCATGTGTGTGTGAGGCGTTGGATCCAACTGAACCCGAGCGAGGCGTTGGGATCTAACTGAACCCGAGCGATTGCACTGCAGGCTACGCGTTACTGAACCCGAGAGATCGATCCATGACTGTTAACTGAACCTGATGGAGCGATTCATTCGATACTGCTGCTAACTAAAGTCGATCAATGCTGCCTCTAGGATGAAAAGTGAGCATTGCAGGGGGGTTTGGATGAACAGTGAGCGGTGGCGTTGCCTCTGGATGAACAGGAACCCGTGGTGTGGAGGGCTGGATGAACAGTAGACGGTGGAGGGGTGGCCGTGGAGGGGTGGTTGAACAGGACCCCGTGGTGTGGAGGGCTGGATGAATAGTAGACGGTGGAGTGGTGCCCGTGGAGGGGTGGTTTAACAGTAGCCGGTGGAGTAGCACGCGGTGGAGGCTGGATGAACAAGAGCCCGTGGAGGCTGGAGGAGGTCGACATTAGCCCGTGAGGTTGGAGGAGGTCGACGGTGGAGATGAACAGTATCCCATGGAGTCCCGTTTTGCGGTACGCCGCACCCCTCCCCCCCGTTTCGACCGTAGCGCTCCAACACAAGTCCGTTTCGTCCGTTTTGCGGTACGCCACGCCCCTCTCGATCAACAGGACCCCCGTTTCGACCGTAGGAGGTCCGTTTCGTCCGTTTTACGGTACGCCACACCCCTCCCGATCAACAGGACCCCCGTTTCGACCGTAGGAGGTCCGTTTCCTCCATTCTGCGGTATGCCAGGCCTCGTTTCCATCGCCTGTTCCGTGCAAGACGGTTGGCTCCCACGTGTTCCGTTGCCTCTCGATGAACATTACGAATTCCATTGCCTCCCCATGAACACGACACATTTCGTTGCCTCCCCATGAACACGACGCTTACCGTTGCCTCCCCATGAACACGAGCCCTCGCTGTACGTATGCGTGACTAGGCATTCGAGACCCCGCCTATATGTACACATACGTGGCCGTATTTTCTTTCTTGCACCCTGGCCGCTGTACGTACATGTACATGCTACATACACACCTCTACTACGACACATGCGCGCCTCTACAACGACCAGTATGTACATACACGTTCGCGACCAGAATGACAATGCTACGTACGCTTCAACCAGGTGGGTCCCGACTGTCAGGCACTTCCTTGCGTGCGAAAATGTAGCTGGTGGGTCCCAGCAGTTAGAGGGGCGAATCTTTTTTTTTGCCCGATGCACTTCCTTTGCGTGCGAAGATGTAGCTGGTGGGTCCCAGCAGTCAGGGGGGCGAATCATTTTTTTGCCGGGATGCACTTCCTTGCATGCGAAGATGTAACTGGTGGGTCCCAACAGTCAGGGGGGCGAATCATTTTTTTTTGCCCGGACGCACTTCCTTGCGTGCGAAGGTGTAGCTGGTGGGTCCCAGCAGTCAGGGGGGAAACGTTTTTTTGCGAAATATGGTGGCCCGTCTGGTGCGTCCCCGCTGCCAGGTGGAGGAATAATTATTTTGCGCGTAATAAGGAGGCACTTCCTTGCTGCGGCCGTGGACCCAGCTGTCAGCCTCTCCACGTACAGTCCACGTCCGATGGAAGCCATTCCTTGACCACGTTGACCACACCGCGCCGAGAGCACCAGGGCGGTGGACGACGGAGAGGCCTAGGAATGGGGCGACGCGGAGCCGGGGAAGATGTGGCAGTGGATGCCCACGCGTGGAGGAGTACGAGGGTTCACTGGTTCACTGCGGTGTGAGGCTGCCGTCGCCATAGAATAACATGGGGTGTGGGTGAGTAGAGGGATGGCCTGGCTAGCAGTGGGAGTAGTAGGGGGCAGCGAGGCCTCCGCCGCATCGCAGCCGGCCACGGGAGACAGGAGCACGAGGCACGACCGACGCTGGTTTGGGCGGCTGGAGCAAGAATACCAGAGGTTGAAGAAGCACTACGGCTGTTGGATGGACATCGTACGGTCACTGGAGCTAGAATTGTGCATATTGACTAAGTTGAGAAAGCACTCCGTCCCCGTCAACTTAGTAGGCCCACAAGTCAGCCTGCCGCTATACTGGGTTCGAGCTAATAGGGGGAGTATTCATTTTTTGTGCGTAATTAGGAGGCACTTCCTTGCGTGCGAAGATATAGCTAGTGGGTCCGAGCTGTTAGCGGCGGTAACGTTTTTTTCACAAAATACTAAGGCCCTTTCGGTGGGTCCCTAATGTCAGGTGGACGAATCATTAATTTGCACGTAACAAGGAGGCATTTCCTTGCGTGCGGCCGTGGACCCAGCTGCCGACCTCTCCACGTACAGTCCACTTCAGATGCATGTCGGTCGTTGACCACGTTGACCAGGCCGCGCTAAGAGCACCAGGGCGGTGGATGACAACGAGGCCTAGGAAGGGAACGACATGGAGGTAGGGAAGACTCAACAATTGTTTCCCATGCGGAGGGGAGTACGACTGAAGAAGGGTTTACTGGTTCGTCTGCCATCGCTGGAGAATAACAGCAGGTGTGGGTGAGTAGAGGGATGGCTAGGCCAGCGATGGGAGTACGGTGGGGCGGTGAGGCCTGCGCGGCAGCACAGCCGGCCGCGGGGAGGAGGGAGCAGGCAGTCCCGCTGGCGCTTGTTTGAGCGGCTGGAGCAGGAAGAGCAGAGATTGAAGAAGCACGACGGCTGTTGGATGGCCATCCAACAGTCACTGCTTGTGCGTCAACCTTTTTTTTAGGAAAGCCTCAATTCTGTGGAAAACAGCATACAAGCCATCTGCCATTATTTCTAATAATTTACAGCCCATTTACTAATTCTTAAGGTTTTTTTGGAGCCCATATTCTTTTTGTTAGCATTACAGCCCATATTGTGGCCACGGTTAAAAAATTACACAAAAATTTGCATATTTCGGTGCTGTCCAAACTGTTTTTAATCCTGAAATTTCAACTCACATTCAAACTGATTTTAAAACTAAATGTATATCAATATAAAATCCAACAAATTCTCCATGCATAAAAATTAATGTAATTTAAAATCTCAAAATGAAAAAAAGATATTTGAAACTAATTGCCGCTTTGATGTGTTTTAAAAATGTACAACCCATTTCTCATTACTGATGGGCCATTTTCTCGGCTAGACGAATGAAATCTCTCCTCGTCTTGAAAGATTTGCAGCCCAATAGGCCTGACAAAGCAACTTACTTGGCAAACCACAAAAAAACTGGGCTGTGGCCATGGACCCAGCTGTCAGCCTCGCCACGTACAATACTCTTCTGATGGAAGTCGTTCCTTGACCACGTTGACCATGCCGCATGGAGAGCACCACGGCGGTGGACGACGGCGAGGCCTAGGAAGGGGACAACCCGGAGCCGGGGAAGACGCGGCAGTGGAAGCCCGCGCGGAGAGGAGTACGAGGGTTCACTGGTTCGGCTGTGGTGTGAGGCTGCCATCGCCGCAGGGCCTGGCTAGCGGTGGGAATAGTAGGGGGCGGTGAGTCCTTCGCGGCAGCACCGCCGGCCATGGGAGGCAGGAGCATGAGGCACGACCGGTGCTGGTTTGGGTGGCTGGAGCAAGAAGACTAGAGGTTGAAGAAGCACTACGGCCGTTTGATGGACATCGTACGGTCACTGGAGCTAGAATCATTCATTTTGACTAAGTTGACAAAGCCCTTCGTCCCCGTCAACTTAGTGGGCCCACAAGTCAGCCTCCCACCAAGGTGGGTCCCAGCTAGCAGGGGGAGTATTCATTTTTTTGTGCGTAATAAGGAGGCACTTCCGGTGGGTCCGAGCTGACAGCAGGGGGGGCGTTTTTTCGCGAAATATGTTGGCCCGTCAGGTGGGTCCCAGCAGTCAGGGGGCAAACGTTTTTTTCCTGCAAAATACGGTGCCCCGTCCAGTGGGTCCCTGATGTCAGTTGGAGGAATCATTATTTTCCGCGTAATAAGGAGGCACTTACTTGCTGCGGTCGTGGACCCAGCTGAGACTCTCCACGTACAGTATACTTCTGATGGAAGTCGTTCCTTGACCATGTTTACCTCGCCGTGTTCCGTTGCATGCATGTGTCCATGGGCATGGTGCGTCCCCACTGTCAGCCTCTCACGTATAGTCATCTTCCGATGACTCTCGGTTGTTGACCACGTTGACCACACCGTGCCGAGCGTACCCAGACTAGAACGACCCGGAGATGGGGAAGACGGGGCAATGGAGTCACAGATGGAGAGGAGTGGGAAACTTCACTGGTCCAGGTGCGCGGCAGCACAGCCGTGCTGCCGCCCACGGGAGATAGGAGCAAGAACAGAGGTTGAAGAAGGAGCACAGCTGTTGGATTAACATCCAACGGTCCAGCTGCTAGAATCATTTGTTGATTGAGTTGACAAAGCCGTGCGTACATGTCCGCTTAGCAGGCCCACAAGTCAGTCACCAAATCTGACAGGTCCCAGCTGTCAACGGGATGAATAATTTTTTTCGCAAAACAAGGAGGCACTTCCTTCCATGCGAAGATACAACTGGTGGGTCCCAGCTGTCAGGTGGAAGAAACATTTTTCAGCTTAATAAGGAGGAACTTTCCTTGCGTGCGACCATGGACCTCGTGGGTCCCAGCCGTTAGGCTCTCCACGTACAGTCCTCTTCCGATGACTCTCGTTTGTTGACCACGCCACACCGAACATAGCGAGGCGATGGACGACGGCGAGGCCCCGGACGGGAACGACTCAGAGATGGGAAAACGCGGCAGTGGAGTCGCAGATTGAGAGGAGGAGCAGGGTTATAACTGGTTCTGTTGCAATTCATATCAAACTCAGGTTCACAGGACACATTCATATTCATAGCCAACATTCACTATCAACAACTCATAAGATTCATATATACACAAGCTCAGCATATCTATGCATCCAAATGATTGATAGATCACACGACAATATTCATACATAATTCACAAAAAGATTCAGATATACACATGTTTAGTATGTTTATGCATCCAAATGATTGAGATCACAACCAATATGATCCATGGACAAACTTTAATTACCTATGGTACAGACAGGTAAATGGTGTTCAATCAGAGGTACTTCTTGCTAAAATTAGTTCTTGTACGAGTAAACTTTCGAGTACATAAGAGGCAGCACAGACAATCTGAACTTTGCTTGTAGGTTTATCCTCAAATAGTGGCCTCGTGCCGACGGAGGTTCGAGCAACTTGGCCACTACTTTCATCCAACTAGTTTACTAGCTCATCTTGGTCCTGTATCTCGCCAAAATTCTACATTGCAGACAAGAAAGGAGGCGGTTGAGAAAATGAACCACCCAAATTTTTTGTGCAGTTCAACTGAAATGGAGCATCCTTGGCGTGCAGACTGATTAAGTCCCAGATGAATATACGCGTCAACCAACTTTTCTGGAATCTTTAGGCTCCATGCCATATAGTTCGCTACCATATGTGCCGATAACCAAAAGGCACAAGTTGGGACCAAAGACTGGACTGCGTTTTTCTGGGCTATGCACCAAGCAATATTTTTGGCGTTCACTCTCCTAATACTTGGAGTTTGACAATTGGTTAACGTCGGTTGATAATCGAATGAACATAGGCACTTCTTGTCAACATCGATGCTTGTCTGAGTGAAATTTGGAGTACATAGCAGCAACATAAGTACATGTCCATCTGATCATTTTGTGCAGTTCTACTGAAATCACCCGATGTAATGATTTGCCTGCGAGTTCAGGCTCCAAATTACTCCTTTATGAAATCGGCAAATAGTAGCACAATACCAAATTACCAATACATATGATAGGCACAATAATCAGGATAAAGACCAGTACCAACCTGTGTGAGGTAGCATATCAGTTACTATTTCCTTTGACTGGAAGCCGAGATAAGCCAAGCGACTGACAGCAAAGGAAGAAAGCAAGTGGAGATTACCGACTGACAGGAAAGGCCGGAAGCTGTCGAGGCAATGAAGCACCCGAAGTTTTTGTGCAGTTCCACCAAAATTGAGCATCCCTGTTGGCACATATATTGAGAGAGTGAGATTACTATAATAGTGGGACTAGTTGATGAAACGTACACTAACAAATAGAAGCACCCTCATTATCTTAATGGGTAAAGTTAGCAACATAGTAGTCTTGCTTAAAGAGAGGTATTAGTTTATTTAATCAGTGCCAATTAGCTCAACTCAACACTCAAAGCATTGCCATTTATCATAGGTTACAAAACTTAAAAGTGCAAAGATAAAGGAGTTTCTCATGAAAGTAGCATGATAGAAATAGAGATGACATCAAACTAATATGGATGAAGGCCTTAGGCCCGTACCAACCTGAGAAAAAAAGCTTATTCTTGTAGTCCCATAAGAGATGATAAAGCACTCACTAGAATCACACAATAGTATATATTTTTGTGCACTTCAAATGTATGGTTGAAATCACTCTTGTTTACCAGTTCTGAGATTATATCGAAAGATTATAAAGAACTTCCAGCAGAGTTAAAGCACTGGCTGGGATACAGTTCATTGTATTGTCTTGTGTAGTTCCACTAAAATGTATGATTGGCACAACATGATCCCTGTTTGCACAAGTAGGAACAATGTGAAACCTTCATTAGCTTAATGAGAAAGGATAGGAAGACATTAGCATATTACTCAAACAGTAGCATCAAATTCATGATGGACAATACGCAAAACATTGCCTCATTGAACCAATGGCACTAAATTGACATGCAAAACAATAGCACTATTATGTCATGACACTAATAATATTCCCTCCCTGATCCACCACATGATTCACCTCCATAGACAAACATTCACACGTACATGATTCAGCATAGGGTCCTACTAAAGATTTGTTTATCTCCAACAGGAAAATTAGGAAGTAATAAATTAGTGGTACTTAGGTGCTCCTAATTAATTAAGTGAGACAACAGAAGTGGAAGGGCTCCCTGGAGGATCGTCTCACATGTAAGGTAGTCGTTGCCGGAGCCCTTGAATAGCCTCGACTGAGGCTTCTGGCTTCAGCAAGATCGCCTTGGCACTGTTTATTCTTCTTCTTCTTATTCCTCTTCATGATATGTTTCTCTTTCTCCTCATCAGTTGGTGAAACAAAGTACATGATTGGCCTTCTAATTCAGAACTGATTTTGTCAGCGAGGGAGTACAAGTGTACTAGTAAAAAATAACATTATTTTCTCATGGCAGTCAGAAAATAGAGATGAACACATGCATTAAATATCATTCTTACCTAAAGGAAGGTTATGGCGCCAATATGGATGATGAGGATTGGAACGCAGATCTCCCGTTGTGCAGTTCCACCAAAATGAATCAACTGTTCCATATGACATTCCATTTAAACGGCACAAAAGTCACTTCTTTTAAGAAGAGTTTTGTGCAGTGCACCAAAAGGTCACAACAGCAACCAGGTGAATTGGATATCCCTGTTTGCACAAAAAGGCACAGAGGAAACAGTCAGAGTCTCAAACAATTACAGGCAAAAACATTTGGCTAAACTTGTCAGAGTCTCAAACAATTACAAGCAAAAATAGTGGCATGGCTTCATTTTACCAGGGACATTATATTAAGAACAACTAAGGCTGCGTTCGGTTCACAGGTTTGGTGCAGGATTTTCGTAGGAACACAATTCCTACCGTATTCTTTCCCTTCCAACCGTTCGGAACACGGTAAAGGTGAATATTGTTTCATAGGAAAGTTGGTCTGGTAGTACTGATTCCATCGGATTAGAAACATCCACGCGCTGCTCATTTTTTGGGCGGAAGCCCGAGGCAGGCGCTCGCTGCCATGCGTTAGACAGGTTGTTGTGCTGTGTTTGCTGGAATAAAAAAATCAACCTATGTGTGGTACGTGAGGTGAGGACAAGAGTAGTCACTGTGCAGCTGAATAAACAAATAGCATCTCATACTGCCAAGCATGCTACTCTAAAAAAACAAATCTGTACATTTCGTAGTCCATCCGAACACATTCTCTTGAGAGTTTCCTCCGGTTTGCTGTTCCATAGTTTTATACCTACATTCCTTTCCTATTCCTCTATTTTCATCAAGACCTATGTTTTCTGCCCCTTTATTCCGACCGGAGCCTAAATATTTGGTATAAGGGCATGGGACAGTGGGTGCACCAGCAGTACATCACCATGTACGTAAATAGGGGCATAAAGTGGTGATTCATAGTTTGTTGCCCCGAGAAACAAACATCCAAGAAACATATCTGGGTTGGTCCCATTTTTGTTCACTCTAGCCACCTACTTCTATGTGTGGATAGCAAATCTAGTCCTGGTCATACCACTGTGTACAGCGTTACCCCTATATTTCCCTTTTCGATCAAGAGACCGGTTGGACGACCAGTTTGTACTACTTTCATCCCCTTTCCTTCCTGTTTGTACCAAGTCCGACGTACATACTAAATTCCCCCACCCCCACTTTATTTCAATGACAAGTATTTTCTAACGTAGGGAGTACAATATTCGACTCCATGAAGTAGCTTTACCTCTAACAATAGAAAAAAAGGTGATGTTGGACCATCCGATCGAGAGGGGCTGAGAGGTAGAAAATGATGCACATGCAGCGACGTAGCGAGCTGGGGAAGTAGAGCTAAGGCGGTTTCGAATGAAGATATACCTGAAGGTCGTCGAGATGTGGATAGGTGGGCGGCGGGAGGCTGGATCCGCCCACAGGCAACGACAAAGGGATCGGACGACCTCCCGCGCCGGCGCTCGGCCAGAGATAACGGTGCGGCCAGCAGTGGGTCTCCTCCCTCGCTATCGACGACGGCCTAAACGCTGCCCCTCCTCCCCTTCACCGGCGGAGGGGGATACGTCCGGATCTGTAACCAACAGTGAGGATAGAAAGCCAGTGTTTTTTGAAGGAAGAAAGACAGGGTTACTACCCCTATCTTGTTTAGATCTGGAGAGGATGAGAGTGTGTGAATAGAACAGCCCTAGCAAGCAAGCGCGAAGGCTCCGACCTATATATAAGTAGTGGGGTATTTTTCCTTTTTCACTCCATCAAAACAATCGTTTAAAATTGTGTACTATACTACATGCCAGGTCGCGGTTTTTTTTAGTTGTTGATTGTTTTTTGAGATAGCTACCTGCTTGTTCCAAGTGGTGTTATGGTGTGCCAGGTCGCACTTTGTATCGTTCAAGTCTAGTAGTATTGCAAGTCCCTCCATTAAATGAACAACCACCCCCTCGTAAAAATTGTGAACAAGCCCATGGCTAAAATTAGCGGAAACGTGGGTTGCCCCAACATGCATTATTATTTATATTTTCTACTCCCTCCATTCCTAAATATAAGTCTTTTTATTAGCCACACCTAAGACATGAAGTTTTTTATTAGCAGTGAACCCCACATGTCATAGACACAAAATTTTTGGCAAGATTCCCTTAGGCAAGCCAAAGTGTGTCTAACAATTTGAGCAACTCAGGTTAGGCAAGTGTGGCAAGTGTGGGAAAAATAATGTGGCAACATAAGACAAACATAGTCACAATCCAAACAGCCCCGTGATTTTTGTGACATGCATGAAAATTTGGTTAGTTAAATTTATAGTCAAAATTTGGCAAGGTGCATCAAATGAACACATGCAAGTATCAAAAGGAAAGTCACGGCATGCATGCATGCGTTGTACTCCCTCTGTTTCCAAATATAAGTCTTTTTAGAGATTGCAACAAGTGACTACTCCCTCCGTTCCTAAATGTAAGTCTTTTTAGGGATTCCACTACAAACTACATATGGATGTATATAGACATATTTTAGAGTGTAGATTCACTCATTTTGTTTCGTATGTACTGTTCATAGTGAAATCTCTAAAAAGACTTATATTTTGGAATGGAGGGAGTACATACGAAGCAGAATATATCTACTCCTACATACGAAGTAGCCCATTTGAAATGTGTAAATAGAGTTTTATCGAATGCAGTGCTTTGATGTGTCGCGTCAACTCGTACAAGCCCGAGAAATTTGATTACTACGACACCCTCTCCCTCGCGGACTGAGCTCTGGTGCCTTAACTGCACCTGCCTTTGGCTGCATTACAGGTGGGCCAACCACCTGTTGGGCCCACCTGTCATGGACGCAAAGGCAGGAGCAGTAAGTAGAAGCTTTCGCTACACACCATCCCTCCCGCACGAAGTGGACGGACATGCAGCAGTGGATTCGATACTGTAGAAGTAGGAGTAACATCATTGTTCATCTTCTCGAAGAGGCGAAGAGCCAAGTGCAAACCGAACATGGCAGTTGCGAATGCTCGCGTGGTGCGGTTCCTTGGAGTACTAGCCAGGCTCTTGCATGAGGCAAAATTGCTATTGTTTAACAATTAAACTCCATTATCCATTGGTTGATACTCATTCTGCATAGGTCCACGCGCTTAGCACCGTTTCCTCTTGGGGTCACCAATGTTTATTTGCTAATTAATAGCATTCCATGCAATGAACTAGGCATTGCAAGTCATTAAAAGCATGCACACCTCTCATCTCTTATTGGTTGATACGTATGTCAAGAAACAAGAAACAAGGAAGATGTTAATGCACGGCGCCTAAGTGTTTTGGGACTATTTGATTTTCGTCAGATGACTTACACACCTAGACGGAGGGAGTAGATAGACCTGTAAATCAGAAAGGAGTATTTGCCTTTCTAGAGATTTCAACAAGTGACTAGACTTCGGCTCAAAAAAAACAAGTGACTAGACTACACCTGTCACATCCCTGGTCCTGTTATGCACTAGGCTAGGCCTCATGTGAGCATCATGTTTTAATTCAAATGAAATTTGAATTGAGGGATTTTCAAAGCCTCAGAAACCTTCTAAAAATGATCAACATTAAAATCTTCTCAAAGAAGTCCAAGAAAATGTTCCTCTTAGTCTCTGAAAATATTGCAAAGAGGTAAAACTCAAAACAATATTTTTGGTATCTCAGAGTTAATTATTTTGGGCCATTTGAATTAATCCAATAACTATTTGCTTTGGATTTATATTTAATATATATTAAATATGACTCCAATTAATTCTGGAAGTTTGTGAGTGGCTTTGTATATATTTTAGCAAGCCACATAAAAACCTACAGAATTTATTAAAATGATTTAGTGTCTAAAACTAAATCAAAACAAACTACAGAAAATAGAAAACAGAATTAAATAGAAATAAGAGAGAGAGAGAGAAGGACTTATCTGGCGCTCACCTGGTAGCCCAGCCGGCCCAGCTCCTGTGCGGCCCAGCCCATCTCCACTCCCCCCCCCTGTCGTCTTCCTCCTCGCCAGAAGGACCGAGGCGTGGCGCGCGCGCCCGAGAGCCCCGGCCACCTCCTGCTTACCTGCTCGCCGCTGGAGGCACCTGAGGGTGCCACGCACTCCCCTCGACCCTCTCCTACTCTCCCCGTGCCCCTCTCCTCTCTCTCCCCAGAACACTCTCCCCCTCCTCTGTTCTCCTCACCCGAACGGAGCCGCCGCCACCGACGAGCTCCCTCACGGCCACCGCCATCCCCTCTCCTCTCCGACGCGCTCCCGAGCTCCGTCGGTCCTCCCTCGTCCTCTTCGTTGTCTCGCGCGACCAGAAGAGCCCCTGGATGCCGCTAGCCTCGCCGTTCCCCTCCTCGGCCACCGAGGATCGCCGTCGTCAAATTCGTCGCCGTTCGGCCTTCCCCGAGCCCGCCGTCCACCTCTACGGGATCCACGTGAGCTCCTCCGTCGTTTCCCCCTCTCCCCTGACTCGTTTTCTTCCTCTAACACCGACAACCATCGGAGCCGAGAGCTCTTCGCCGCCGGCCATGTCGCCGCCGTAGCCACGGTTGTCTAGAGCTGCAACCGAGCACGCAGCCGTGCTCAGTGCACCCCCAGGAGGCCATAGCACCCATCCGCACCCTCTGCTGTGCTTCCTAACGCCGACTCCGAGCTCACCCGAACTCCGGCCGCCGCCTTGGAGCTCGCCGTCGTCAGCCCCGGCCTCCCCACGACCCAGCAACCGCACCGTTCGACGCACGGGAGCAAGGGCTCTCTAACGAGCCCAAGCACGGCCTCGGCCGTGCCCTGTAGCGTGTTTCCGACGGCCGCCACCGTCCCGGGCCTCGCCGGCATCGAGACGCCGGCGGGATTGACCCTACTGACCAGGGGTTTGACCTCCCCTGGGTCCATGACAGGTGGACCCCGCCATTAGGTGATTAGCTTAATGCTAATCACCACCTAATCTAACCCCCTGACACTGACATGTGGGCCCTAGTGCCCCTAATCTATAATTAAACTAAACTAACCCCCCTGCCTAACCTGTGTCACTGACGTGTGGACCCCACACGTCAGGTTTGACCCGAGCCAGCCCAGTTGACTCTGCTGACGTCACAGTGACGTGGTGCTGACGCCATAAATCATTTCTGGATTTATTATTATTTCAGGAATTCCAGAAAATGCCTAAAACTTCTAAAATTCATAGAAATTCAACCGTAACTCCAAATTAAATAAACTATATATGAAAAATTATCAGAAAAATTCAAGGAATCCATCTGTACCATTTTCATGCATGTTAGAACAACTTATAGCTGCTGTTTAGCACAAATCAATTAAATGGCATTTGAATAATCACATATGGAGTTTGAATTTGAATCTTGTATTCAAACCAACTTCATTTAATCTGTTGCTAGATGCATTAGCTCAAAACACATTCATATTGCCATGTCATGAGCATGCATCATATTGTGCATTGCATTGATTGTATTTCTTCTGTGTTGCCGGTATTTGTCCCCTCTCGATAGACGTGATACCGATGATGTGATCGTTGACACTGATGAAGACTCAATGTTATCTTCAGAAGTGCCAGGCAAGCAAAACCCCCTTGTTCATTCCGAAACAATCCTACTCTCTCGCTCCTGCTCTCTTTTAATGCATTAGGACAACACCGATTCATCTGTTACTTGCTGCGGTAGCTGAACCCCTTTATCCTCTGCATGACCTATCATTCCACAGTAATTAGATGAAACCCACTAGCATGAGTAGGAGTTGTTTGAGCCCTGATGTGCCTACTCATTCATGCTTATTTGTCATGCCTGCTACTGCTTAGAGTTGAGTCAGGTCTGATTCATCCGGGATGAATCAGAGGTGTGTGAATATGTCCTACGGTGTGTGAGCTAAGCGTGTGAACACGATTTGGTAAAGGTAGCAGTGAGAGGCCATGTAGGAGTACATGGTGGGTTGTCTCATTGCAGCCGTCCTCAGGAACTGAGTTCTGTGTTTGTGATCCATGATTCAGCTACTACCACGCATTGGGCCCGAAACCAATGGACCCTCTCGGCTTGTTGATCACCCTTGTCCTCTATCCAGGAGTTGCAAGTAGTTTCTGGTGTTTGTAGTATGCTGGAGGCCGTGCGCAGCGCTGACCGTAGGGGTGGGCTGTGATGCGGTAGGCACGTGGCCGGGTAAACCGGGCGCCCGTTTGGTGTCACGGAACCCTGTTCACATCGTTTGGGGCTGTGAGCGAAACTCCGGCCGGATCTCCTCATGGATGGAACCCGAATAGGCGATAAACCTGGACTAGAGACTCGAGTGTTTAGGTAGGCCGTGGCCGACACCCACGTTGGGCTTCCGCTTGAAGGTTGCCGAGTACATGTCGTGTAAACGGCGGTAAGTGGTGAGAGCGTGTGTGAAGAAGTACACCCCTGCAGGGTTAACATCATCTATTCGAATAGCCGTGTCCACGGAAAAGGACTTCTGGGTTGCTTATATCAGTTCATAGACAAGTGAAAGTGGATACCCTAAAATACGCAAGATAAGCATGAGTGCTATGGATGGCGTTCTCGTAGGGAGACGGGAGTGGATCCACAGTAGTGTATTGATATGGTGAATATGTGGACTCGTGTGCGCCACCTCAAAAGAGTTACTTGCAGTCGTAGTTTAGGTTAGCCACCGAGTCAAAGTTGGCTTGCTGCAGTTAAACCCCACCACCCCTTTGTTGATAATGATGCATATGTAGTTAGTTCTGATGTAAGTCTTGCTGGGTACATTTGTACTCACGTTTGCCTATTTTATGTTTTTGCAGAGAGACTTCGGTCTCGCTAGTAGTTCCGCGTGGACTTCGACGTTTAGCTTGTTACCTCAGCTACGATCTTGTGCCCTCGGCAGGATCTGATAGATAGTCAGGCTTCTCAGCCTTTTTCATTTATAGATGTCTGTACTCAGACATGATAGCTTCCGCTTGTGCTTTGACTTGTATGCTCTGAATGTTGGGTCGTGAGACCCCTGTTTGTAATATCTCGCTCTTCGGAGCCTATTGATTAAATACTTGAGTCGTAAAGTCATGTTGTGATGCCATGTTGTGTTTGCACATATCGAGCATATTGTGTGTATGTTATTGAAATGCTTGGTATGTGTGGGATCTGACTATCTAGTTGTTTATCCTTAGTAGCCTCTCTTACCGGGAAATGTCTCCTAGTGTTTCCACTGAGCCATGGTAACTTACTACTGCTCCGGAACACTTAGGCTGGCCGGCATGTGTCCTTCTTCGTTCCTGTGTCTGTCCCTTCGGGGAAATGTCACGCGATGAATACCGGAGTCCTGTTAGCCCGCTACAGCCCGGTTCACCGGAGTCCTGCTAGCCCAGTGCTACAGCCTGGATTCATTCGCTGATGACCGACACGTTTGATGCTGGGTCATGGATGCCTGTCCCTGTAAGTCTGTGCCACTTTGGGTTTACGACTAGTCATGTCAGCCCGGGCTCTTTATCATATGGATGCTAGCGACATCATCATATACGTGAGCCAAAAGGCGCAAACGGTCCCGGGCAAGGTAAGGCGACACCCGTGGGAATACCGTGCGTGAGGCCGCAAAGTGATATGAGGTGTTACCTGCTAGATCGATGTGGCATTGAGTCAGGGTCCTGACAGCGTTGGTATCAGAGCTTGACTGCCTGTAGGATTACCAAGCCAAACTGGTCGAAGTCGAGTCTAGAAATGCTTTAGCTATGTAAGGGAATTGATTGTGGGATGGAACGTAAGGCTCTTTTACTCCTTATACCTTATGCCCTTCTGATCTGAGTCATCTTATCTTTCCTACGGGGATTAAGAACTAGGCTATCTCTTCTTTCTATCAGGATCACGTGTTACTAATCCGTAGACTTATAGGATTGTTGGATTAAGCCTCAGTTCAGTTTCTACCTCTGTATGTTAATTATTGATCTCGAAACCTTGATATTGTGCTTCTAAGTGGTTATGCCACCATTTTTGTGAATGTCTCAAATCTTTTCTGAGCATTTACAGCCGTTATGCTGTCCGAGTCATCCCAGGTTTCTAAAGAGTCTGATGCATTTGCAAAATCCTTTTCCTCTGGTTTCAATGTCTTTTAGGCCAGGTTAATCACACAAATCGTTGAGTTGAGGTACTCTACTGCCTCGACCTTTTTGTTAGAGTTACTATTATGACCCTAGGTGTCTCAGGTGATCATCTAGTAGTCTAGCCATGTTTTGTGATCCCAGTGTGATGATTCTCGCCATCATTCTCGTAAGCATTCCGTGATGCTATTTAGGAGTAGGTATTCTACTCCTGGGTTTTGAACCCGAGATTCACTCTACTTACTTCATGTTGATAGTGTTTGCTAGTTCCTTTAGGAAATTAGTAACTTTTGCATTAGTCCTCGAGGTCCATGGTATTTTCCTTCTTCCAAATACAATGAACGACTTATGGCAGAAGTTTGTTGAACCAAAAGATCACAACAAGAGTGATCTCGAAGAGTTCTCCATTCTATATTGCGACTCTGCCAGTCCTACCTCTCTGCATGGCTTATCCGGAAGAAACATGTTGAACTTGGTTCGACATACTAATCTATGCATCCACAACTCAGAAAGTTATATGTTCCTTTGAGTTGTCCCTCTTTAGTTGTCTACCGACCTTCGTCTATCAATTGATAGTCAAGAGTATGTGTGTGTTCGTTTATCGATGCCTATTACTCTTGTGGTCCGTCAAGCCATTCTATCGCGGAATGACTAGGAGAAACAAACTCCAGTACCTCATCCATATCTAGGATTGGGTCAAAGTAGTTGTATTCCGCAGATCAAATGCCAATCCAGCCTTTGGTTCTGTTCTACCTTGGAGTATTACCCCCTTTATGTCAGAACTGTCATGAGAACTGCACCAACTCTCATGAATTTTGACGTAGTGATACTTCTCACCATCATTAGTCATTCCACGGCCTCGTGTTGATGCAACCGGGATACCGACAAATGAATTGTGATGTGTGAAATCAATACTCCCAGCAACCTTGTTGCTTGGTAGTTAAAGGATAACAATTTCATTCTTAGCATGTTGGTTTTTGAATCATCCTTCTAAGACTGATCGAGCTACCTAGTCCTTATTTCGGTGCACCCTTCGATTGATGAGTTAGGATCTTGTCAAGTCCTCACTCATTTGATCATATCGTCTTGCCCTCAAAAGCGATATTGTTCTCGAGCTTAGTAACATATCGGTGGTTCGTGATTTTCCGAATATCTTCTCGAAAGTATCACCAGGTTGTCACCTGACTGTTATGTTGAGCTTGTGATCAAGTTGGTTTATCCTGTAAACCACCCTTTCTCCAAGAATCTGTGTTGGATACCCCTGAGCTAGTTTGTTAAGCCAAGCAACAACTTGGAGAGTTGGAAGATAAAAGCTTACCTTACTTAGTTCATTTCAAAGGGATACCCTTTGTATGTGTGCGTTGAAGAAAATTGATATTTCATCGACTGACCCTCGTGATCAGTTAATGGACCTATCATCCTGTCCAACCTTTGATTTGGGTGTGGGCTATCCTCAAATCAAGTCAGAACCAACGATGTTCGTAATGTTGTCTTACTCGTGGGTTTTCCTCGAGCATACACCATTATATTCTTTGGTCTGACCAATGCTATCACCGTGTCCACTTAACTATGGAATTTCTCTTAAAAGGAAATCTGGATGAATTGTTGTTGAGCCCATCGACAACATCCTTGTCTTCTCCATAATTTTGCTGAACATTAAGCTAGTGTTGGAAAACTTTTGAAAGCATTTGTTCATGCTAGCTCATGAAGCATATGTTCAGATGTAAGAAGTGACTTCCTCTAGTTCATGTGCATTTGATGCAAGTTGCCGCTGTGGATTCGAGGAAGATTGTCTTGTTTCCTTTGGAATCATCCCAAATCAGTCATGCATACGTGCGAAGTATTCTGTGGTTCGGAGACTTGCAACCTCCATTCTATATGTGTCCCTAGCACACCAAGCCACTGATTGATTTGTTCAAGGTTAATAAGTTCTAAGTGCTAGTCCCGAAGGTACCAGACGGATTTGTACAAAACTTCGATATCCTCGCTGATGGTTCCCCCTTCGGAACTCGGTAGTGTTTTATTATAAGACTACTTTGTGGTCATGCTTGTCTGGGACAACGTGTTCACATGTTTGTAGCAGAACCAGCTCATGTTTTGGAGCTTGCTATCGTAGTTCATTTCCCGAGAATCTCGCAACGTCATCTCGTCGATTTGTGTTGCAAACTTTCATTTTTCTTTCTAGACTTGATGAGTCTGGAATATCCTGACACCAACCAGATCTGAATCTCAGGCAGATGTGATGGTTGGAACATTTCCCAAGAACTATAATATTGGTCTCTCGATAACCGGTAAGGTGGATGTCGTGGCCAACACACCCATCCGGTAGACCTATTATTATAGTATCTTGTTTGAGGAAGTTGGCCACCTCCCCATAGGGATTTCGTAGGATTACTCCCTAGTTGCCCCTATGGATTTCTGTGTTCCAAAGTCCGACCTTTTTACTTGATGTTCTAGATATCAAACGATATCTATGAATGGGTTACACTAGCACATCAAGGAGAACATTAGAAGCGGAGTGCTAAATGTCTCTCGGTCGATCATCCAGATTTCGTTCCCTTGGCCTCGCTAAGGTGAAATCTGAGAAAGTGTTATCCTCCTTCGCATCTGCATCATCCATCGCTATTCATCATGGTAGTATGTTGTGTTGTCAGCACCCTTGACGCGGTTGTTGATAAAACCTTGATGATTGTGGAAATGCTCAAGTTCTTGAGAGCACGCACAAGCGCTACGTGTTATCATCGGCTCTAATTGGGATGCTCTCAGTTCCCTCGGCAATGCTATGACCTTCTCAAACAGTGAATTCACTCTCTATTGTTGGGTTCTTCCCCAGTTACTAGAATCATTCCCAGCATTTGCATTTTGTTCCCAGCTTGCACCGCCAATGGGCAATTCTACCATGGGTCTCTTCCATTTCCGGTGATAAGCAAATTCATCCATTACGTTGTCTTCAACAAGGTAATCCACATCATTCAAGTCCGAGTATGCCATTCTACCGACCCCCGCCAATCGATTGCTGTGATTTGCCTTAGGCTGATATAGAGAGTCTCAATGATCTCTATATCAAAGGTAATTCTTTTTGCTACTTAAGGGGATATTTCTACGAGTCACCTTCCCTAAGGTGCCTCGTTGTGGTATCATGGCAACTCAACTCCTCGCTACGTTGACAATGGTTTACCACCTTCTTAGGTGTGGAATCATTGTCTACCTAGTAAACCTCCGTCATTTGTTCCACTCCTTTCCGCTAGAGGTATGCTTCGCCTCTCAGCTCGAGAGATGTTGCTATGTCCCATTCCGTGAGTTAATCCTGAGTTGTTCGATTCTTGAGAAGATTAATTCTTCTAGAGTTTTCCTTCCCTCTTCTTGTCATGTTAGCTGGAGTTCTCAGAGAAAGACTTCGAGACAATGATGGTGATCGAATCAACGCTCTTATGAAGTGCACCCTGGATCGTGAAGATTATACTAGTTTGCGTTTCCCCTTCACCTTACCCTACGCTTGAATCTCGGGACGAGATTTTTGTTTAGTGGGGGTGAGTTGTCACATCCCTGGTCCTGTTATGCACTAGGCTAGGCCTCATGTGAGCATCATGTTTTAATTCAAATGAAATTTGAATTGAGGGATTTTCAAAGCCTCAGAAACCTTCTAAAAATGATCAACATTAAAATCTTCTCAAAGAAGTCCAAGAAAATGTTCCTCTTAGTCTCTGAAAATATTGCAAAGAGGTAAAACTCAAAACAATATTTTTGGTATCTCAGAGTTAATTATTTTGGGCCATTTGAATTAATCCAATAACTATTTGATTTGGATTTATATTTAATATATATTAAATATGACTCCAATTAATTCTGGAAGTTTGTGAGTGGCTTTGTATATATTTTAGCAAGCCACATAAAAACCTACAGAATTTATTAAAATGATTTAGTGTCTAAAACTAAATCAAAACAAACTACAGAAAATAGAAAACAGAATTAAATAGAAATAAGAGAGAGAGAGAGAGAGAGAAGGACTTATCTGGCGCTCACCTGGTAGCCCAGCCGGCCCAGCTCCTGTGCGGCCCAGCCCATCTCCACTTCCCCCCTGTCGTGTTCCTCCTCGCCAGAAGGACCGAGGCGTGGCGCGCGCGCCCGAGAGCCCCGGCCACCTCCTGCTTACCTGCTCGCCGCTGGAGGCACCTGAGGGTGCCACGCACTCCCCTCGACCCTCTCCTACTCTCCCCGTGCCCCTCTCCTCTCTCTCCCCGGAACACTCTCCCCCTCCTCTGTTCTCCTCACCCGAACGGAGCCGCCGCCACCGACGAGCTCCCTCACGGCCACCGCCATCCCCTCTCCTCTCCAACGCGCTCCCGAGCTCCACCGGTCCTCCCTCGTCCTCCTCGTCGTCTCGCGCGACCAGAAGAGCCCCTGGATGCCGCTAGCCTCGCCGTTCCCCTCCTCGGCCACCGAGGATCGCCGTCGTCAAATTCGTCGCCGTTCGGCCTTCCCCGAGCCCGCCGTCCACCTCTACGGGATCCACGTGAGCTCCTCCGTCGTTTCCCCCTCTCCCCTGACTCGTTTTCTTCCTCTAACACCGACAACCGTCGGAGCCGAGAGCTCTTCGCCGCCGGCCATGTCGCCGCCGTAGCCACGGTTGCCTAGAGCTGCAACCGAGCACGCAGCCGTGCTCAGTGCACCCCCAGGAGGCCATAGCACCCATCCGCACCCTCTGCTGTGCTTCCTAATGCCGACTCCGAGCTCACCCGAACTCCGGCCGCCGCCTTGGAGCTCGCCGTCGTCAGCCCCGGCCTCCCCACGACCCAGCAACCGCACCGTTCGACGCGCGGGAGCAAGGGCTCTCTAACGAGCCCAAGCACGGCCTCGGCCGTGCCCTGTAGCGTGTTTCCGACGGCCGCCACCGTCCCGGGCCTCGCCGGCGTCGAGACGCCGGCGGGATTGACCCTACTGACCAGGGGTTTGACCTCCCCTGGGTCCATGACAGGTGGACCCCGCCATCAGGTGATTAGCTTAATGCTAATCACCACCTAATCTAACCCCCTGACACTGACATGTGGGCCCTAGTGCCCCTAATCTATCATTAAACTAAACTAACCCCCCTGTCTAACCTGTGTCACTGACGTGTGGACCCCACACGTCAGGTTTGACCTGAGCCAGCCCAGTTGACTCTGCTGACGTCACAGTGACATGGTGCTGACGCCATAAATCATTTCTGGATTTATTATTATTTCAGGAATTCCAGAAAATGCCTAAAACTTCTAAAATTCATAGAAATTCAACCGTAACTCCAAATTAAATAAATTATATATGAAAAATTATCAGAAAAATTCAAGGAATCCATCTGTACCATTTTCATGCATGTTAGAACAACTTATAGCTGCTGTTTAGCACAAATCAATTAAATGGCATTTGAATAATCACATATGGAGTTTGAATTTGAATCTTGTATTCAAACCAACTTCATTTAATCTGTTGCTAGATGCATTAGCTCAAAACACATTCATATTGCCATGTCATGAGCATGCATCATATTGTGCATTGCATTGATTGTATTTCTTCTGTGTTGCCGGTATTTGTCCCCTCTCGATAGACGTGATACCGATGATGTGATCGTTGACACTGATGAAGACTCAATGTTATCTTCAGAAGTGCCAGGCAAGCAAAACCCCCTTGTTCATTCCGAAACAATCCTACTCTCTCGCTCCTGCTCTCTTTTAATGCATTAGGACAACACCGATTCATCTGTTACTTGCTGCGGTAGCTGAACCCCTTTATCCTCTGCATGACCTGTCATTCCACAGTAATTAGATGAAACCCACTAGCATGAGTAGGAGTTGTTTGAGCCCTGATGTGCCTACTCATTCATGCTTGTTTGTCATGCCTGCTACTGCTTAGAGTTGAGTCAGGTCTGATTCATCCGGGATGAATCAGAGGTGTGTGAACATGTCCTACGGTGTGTGAGCTAAGCGTGTGAACACGATTTGGTAAAGGTAGCGGTGAGAGGCCATGTAGGAGTACATGGTGGGTTGTCTCATTGCAGCCGTCCTTAGGAACTGAGTTCTGTGTTTGTGATCCATGATTCAGCTACTACCACGCATTGGGCCCGAAACCAATGGACCCTCTCGGCTTCTTGATCACCCTTGTCCTCTGTCCAGGAGTTGCAAGTAGTTTCTGGTGTTTGTAGTATGCTGGAGGCCGTGCGCAGCGCTGACCGTAGGGGTGGGCTGTGATGCGGTAGGCACGTGGCCGGGTAAACCGGGCGCCCGTTTGGTGTCACAGAACCCTGTTCACATTGTTTGGGGCTGTGAGCGAAACTCCGGCCGGATCTCCTCATGGATGGAACCCGAATAGGCGATAAACCTGGACTAGAGACTCGAGTGTTTAGGTAGGCCGTGGCCAACACCCACGTTGGGCTTCCGCTTGAAGGTTGCCGAGTACATGTCGTGTAAACGGCGGTAAGTGGTGAGAGCGTGTGTGAAGAAGTACACCCCTGCAGGGTTAACATCATCTATTCGAATAGCCGTGTCTGCGGAAAAGGACTTCTGGGTTGCTTATATCAGTTCATAGACAAGTGAAAGTGGATACCCTAAAATACGCAAGATAAGCGTGAGTGCTATGGATGGCGTTCTCGTAGGGAGACGGGAGTGGATCCATAGTAGTGTATTGATATGGTGAATATGTGGACTCGTGTGCGCCACCTCAAAAGAGTTACTTGCAGTCGTAGTTTAGGTTAGCCACCGAGTCAAAGCTGGCTTGCTGCAGTTAAACCCCACCACCCCTTTGTTGATAATGATGCATATGTAGTTAGTTCTGATGTAAGTCTTGCTGGGTACATTTGTACTCACGTTTGCCTATTTTATGTTTTTGCAGAGAGACTTCGGTCTCGCTAGTAGTTCCGCGTGGACTTCGACGTTTAGCTTGTTACCTCAGCTACGATCTTGTGCCCTCGGCAGGATCTGATAGATAGTCAGGCTTCTCAGCCTTTTTCATTTATAGATGTCTGTACTCAGACATGATAGCTTCCGCTTGTGCTTTGACTTGTATGCTCTGAATGTTGGGTCGTGAGACCCCTGTTTGTAATATCTCGCTCCTCGGAGCCTATTGATTAAATACTTGAGTTGTAAAGTCATGTTGTGATGCCATGTTGTGTTTGCACACATCGAGCATATTGTGTGTATGTTATTGAAATTCTTGGTATGTGTGGGATCTGACTATCTAGTTGTTTATCCTTAGTAGCCTCTCTTACCGGGAAATGTCTCCTAGTGTTTCCACTGAGCCAGGGTAACTTACTACTACTCTGGAACACTTAGGCTGGCCGGCATGTGTCCTTCTTCGTTCCTGTGTCTGTCCCTTTGAGGAAATGTCACGCGATGAATACCGGAGTCCTGTTAGCCCCCTACAGCCCGGTTCACCGGAGTCCTGCTAGCCCAATGCTACAGCCTGGATTCATTCGCTGATGACCGACACGTTCGATGCTGGGTCATGGATGCCTGTCCCTGTAAGTCTGTGCCACTTTGGGTTTACCACTAGTCATGTCAGCCTGGGCTCTTTATCATATGGATGCTAGCGACATCATCATATACGTGAGCCAAAAGGCGCAAACGGTCCCGGGCAAGGTAAGGCGACACCCGTGGGAATACCGTGCGTGAGGCCGCAAAGTGATATGAGGTGTTACATGCTAGATCGATGTGGCATTGAGTCAGGGTCCTGACAACACCGTATGCAGTACCCCCTCCCCTCCGATTTATAGGGCTCAAATCTCAAATCTCATGAACCAAGGCATTTTGCGATTGGAGGAATGTATCTCGTACTTTCCAAGACTACCCTAATTAAACTCATGCATTAATTACGTAGTTCTCTCGTTTTCCTCTCCGCCTTGGTCGTGGTGCACAATATTGAGGCTAGCCATAGTGGGAGTAACTTAGGTAGTAACTTAACACATCCCAAGACAATTTTGCTTATGTGGCAAGTATTTAATGAGGAAAGAGGTGCTTGTGGTAACATAATATGTTACTGTAACACAGCGCTTTCCGAGGCAAAATGAGTCTATGAGATGATAAATGAAGCAATCTATGATACTACTACTATGTTACTTTGCACTATGGAGGTAGTAACTTACACTAGTGTCATATGCATGACACTAGTCTATGTTACTCCCCACTATGACCAGCCCGAGAGAGTGCTTTGATACGTTTTAGTCTCATGACTAAAAGTAGTGGGACTAAAACTTGTTAGCCTCATCCATGCTTGGATCCAAATACTAAAGAGACTAAAATCAAGTTAATGACATTTCAAAGCATCCGGGCCAGTCTGCCATCCACCAAATCACAGCGAGGTGCTACAGTCGAGACTCACTTGTCACCCCGGTGTGGCCGTCATGACCCATCATATCACAAAACCCACACCTTTACCAGCAGTGGTAAGGTGGCCTCCAAGTTGGACTTGACGAAGCAACCATCATTTCATTGGATCGCTCGTTCAATCCCTTTCTTCCCATTCTTGAAGAAAACCTCACTCCAGGCTACTCACTTCTGCCATTTTTCTTCTCTACCGACGAAGGAAAGGTGGGCGAATCAGTTATGCTGCTATATTTTCATTCCAATAATCTTCTTTTTTCGAAGCACCAACCCATTCTCACATCCTATTCTTTTCCCGTTTTCATTGTGATTGTGGTTTCCTTTCGATTGCTTTTTGTTTGTCAGTTCATTGATCGATCCTGGAGCACTAGGCAAAGAGTTACCGGCGGACAACCCACTGGAGATAGCAATCTCCAGGAAGCGAGCACCGACCAACGAGTTGACCATGTTGGCGGGCCAACCCATGGAGACGAAGAACTCCAAGAAACAAGCACTGGCCAAAGAGTTGAGGACGTTGGAGGACGAACTCCTCAAAGAAAGTTGGAAGAACAGCAAGGGCCCCACCGAGCCTACCCCAGGAGCTCTGATTGCCACCTATGTGAGGCTCAAGACCTAGTTTGAGGAGATAGTCGCTGTTGAGAAGTAGTATTCCCCTGGCAAGGTGATGGCCCCCATCGAGGACGAGGAGATGGCCCCCGGAGGGATGACATCCCCCGGTGAGCTGCACAAGGTAAAAAATAATGGCTTATTACCATAGTTGTGGTTTTTGATTATTTGCAATGTGCTTGCTTTTTGATTATTTGCAATGTGCTTGATAATATGTTAGTGTTGTGCAGGTGCCGGTGGTTGTCCTTGATGATTCCGATGTCGTGGCCCGTCCTGTTCGCGTCGCCCCGGAAATCAATTCCGATGCTGCTGTCCATCCTGTGGACATCACCCCAGAGATTGATTCCGATGTCGCGGTCAGTCCTGTGGACATCGCCCCAGAAATCGATTCCCATGCCGCTGTCCGTGCTGTGGTCATTGCCCGAGATATCGATGACAAGAAATAGTTGGTCACACTAATCCTTCAGGGTAGTTTGCATTGCCCTGTGTTTAATTACTAGAACGATGCGTGTTATCAAACCATCTTAGGGCTAGTGTAGTGTCTTGTGTGGGCGGATCTTGCTACTTTTGTTTGATAGTGAATCATGCGATGAATCATGCGAACCCTCTCCGAGTTATGGAAACAGATGTATCCTCACCAGCTTTTGATGTAATATATGGCATGCTTAGATGTTAGTTTGAACTGTTTATCATATCAGCAGGGCTTGTTTGATGATTCTTGGTGTTAGTAAGCTAGCTACTGTGCGAGCTATAGTACTTGCAAAACACTCAACGAAGAGAAATGTTGGGGCTGCTGAGCTCGTGGTACGCTTATAGTTATCCCTTGTCGATCGACCAATAGCCCTAGCTCCTAAAATTGTAGGCTTAGTGATCGATCAGACAATAATCGACATACATTCAGGCCTCATTTGGTTCATAGGGTAGGAGAACGTGCAACACAAAATCATAGCAGTGGAGAGATGTACTCCCTCCGTTGCAAAATAGATGACCTAGGCGGGCTAGTTTGGCCTAGTGGGTTTCAGTGATATGACGTGGTACAGTGTTGTCGAGTCTTCGCGTGTGGTAGCAGTATTGCGGGTACAGTAAGTTTTCTTGAATAAGCGGAATTCAATGAAGTCATGATGGTTCATTTGTCCGAACAACTTACGGTGGGAAAGGTTGGGCATGCAATACGACCGGCGTAGACCAGGATAATTTCGTGCATGGCAGGTGGACCAGGATGGTCGAGGTCCCACATGTCGGCGAATGAAAGTATTCTTTTCGATATAGAGGACGAGCAACGAGTATTCATTGTTTATTTTTGATGAAAGCTATTGTCTCCACTGTTACTCCTTGACTTTGTCAATGCCTGTCTCTCCTCCACATAAGCGGGGACTACTTGCTATGCATGCAGCGGGCAGCTGGCGTCTTGAGGGGCCAGGGCGGTGAGAGCGGCCTGCGGAAGCGGTCCGGACTCCAACATGGCCCACCTCACATTATCACCATATATTTCTTGGAGTCCGTGCGCGGCGGGCGGGCGATCTCTTCTCCCTCCCCCATTTCTCTCTTCTCAGCCGACGCCCGCCGAGCGATTAGATTTCGGCTATAGACGGTTTATTCAATTACGGTCCCACATGTTAGTGAAATTGCAAGACAATGCGTGTCCCCTTTGGTGAGTGGCGTGTGAGCCGGACTGTCGGGGTTGCGAAGCGTACGAGTCGTAAGTGTGCTGCCTTTTCCTTTAGAACTTGCGAAGCATAACATTTTCGCGCGATCGATCGATAGAAATCCAGAACAAAATGACGAGGGCGGTGCTTTCCCGCTCGTTAGGCGGGCTAGTTCGAGTGATATGACGTGCTACAGTGACGTCCACTTGCTCTAGTTTTATGTAAGCAAGAGTTTACACTCGTACACGGGAGGAGTGCGAAACACCGCGGATCTGATTTTGATCGAGGGATAACTGTTCCCTGCAAAATAATGGAGGATTGTTAGCGATTATAGCATGATAGTTAGGGCATCTCTAGCGCTGGCCCACAAATTTACACCGGCATCTGTCCGAGGACACTGATGGATGCGATCCGATGCTGCCCGCATACCTTTCGACAACTATATGAACTAACCGGACGAAATTCGTGCAAACAAAGCAAATTTCAAATTAACCGGATGAAATTAACCGGATGAAATTCATTACATTTCGAAAACTTTTCCTACAAACTGGACGAAATTCCTTACATATTTCGCACAAACCGTACTAAGCCTACTGTAAACCTAATCTAAACAATCGTCGGCGCCCGACCACCAAGTCCGGCCATGAACCCGAGAAAGCCGGCCATTGCCTTCGCCTCCTCCTAATCTACCTCGATAACCTCCTCCTCCGGCCGGAGCACAAGGTTATGAAGATTTCCGCCTCCACGTCACCATCAAGTGGCTAATCAACCACCAATGTTTACCCCACCAAGCTTGGCGTCGACTGAGTGGAGTAGCGGTGGCCTTCCCGGGACCAGAGCGGCGGCGACCTACCGTGTACTACTCTTCCTCGCTGCCAGCTGCGCCCGCGCACGCGCGCCGGCTTCATGGTCGTGGTGGCGCAGGGCGGCCTGGGGGGTGCTGGCGATCTCCTTCATTTGCTCCTGCGACAGTACGTCGAAGAGAGCTTTGGAGCGCGCCCTGACCGGAGCCGCCGATGTCCCTCGTTTGCTCCTGTGACAGTACGTCCAAGAGAGATTCGGAGCGCCACGAGGCCATGGTTGAAGTGGTGCCGACAGAAGGAAGGGACTGGAGGAGAATAAGTGTGGGTCTTTGGCTATGGCTGGGAGCTAGGGCTCAAGTTAATATAGCGGGCGAATGGCAATGAGCCGCCGCAGACGCATGGACAACTGGCGCCGGAGTAGGTTCGTCGGGCATGAATGCAGACACTGCTTTAGTGACTTAACTGCAGATGCGTTTGGGTGTCTAACATGTGGGCCCAACGGGCGTCTGGCCCGCATGTCAGTGACACACCAATTGCACCTACAGTTAAGTCCAGTGAATGCGGCATTGACATTCTGGAGAGACGGTGACCGTTTCAGGTGCATGCGGACTGTTTGACTGGTCAACCATACAAATACGGAGCTATACGCTGAGCCAGCGACCGTATAATCACCATATCTTGTATACAATGATCAAAGTGAGCTATCAAGACAAGTTCGATGACCGCCAATGCATTTTACTCGGTAATAAATGACCAGGATTGAAGGGGAATCCTAATTTGCTTCGTCTTCTGTCCTTGAGCTCTTGACAAACCAATGCACTATACGGTTGTCCGGCCACTCCACCCAAGAGCTCTCACCAAGCGTCGTTCATGCCACCGCGCAAAGCGATGGCATCCCGCCGCGCCGAGTTCCTCGCCGCCCACGAACGCTCACAAAATGGTAGGGAAGCGATGGCATCCCGTCGTGCCGAGTTCATCGCCGCTCGCGACCTCACAACTATGTGGGAGGAATTTGAAGATGCCAAGGCCGAATGGGCGGTAGAGCAAGAAGCGGCCAAAGCCGCACAGAGGGAGCGGAAAAGTCAGAAAGCACTCAAGAAAAGAGAGGCCCGCCGTCGCAAGAAAGAAAAGGACGCACGCGCTGCTGTGGAGAGGTCGGCGGAGATCCAAGCATGGAGGGGTGTCGCCGACAAAGCCGGGAAGGAGAACGACGATGTCTGGCCAGCATGTGAGAAGTAGTAGTACTAGTAGTTAGTATGTGTGGCTGTTTCTGAGTACGAGCATGTACCAGTACTACTAGTTACTACTATAGTTTTTAGAGCAAATTACCAGTACATTAGCCTAGACTAAGTGGAAAAATTCCTATCCTATGCATCAAATGGCATCTCTTTCTCTATAGGAATTGAGATGCATGTCATCTCACTTCCTATGATTTTCATATTCCTATCCTATGAACGAAAGGAGGCCTCTGTTGGAGTAAATACTGTAGCTAGCAGTACTGCTGGTACAGTAGTTTTCTTCAAGAAGCGGAATTCAACGAAGTCATGATGGTTCCTTTGTCCGAGCAACTTCAAAGTGGGAAGTGGGCCTGTGATTTGACGGCTCATTAGTCATTGTTACTGCGGCGCGACGACCTGGGTGACTCTCCCTTGGAGTTCTGTGTGCATGGCAAGTGGACAAGGATGGTCGACGTCCAACATGTTGGCGAACGGAAGTATTCTTTCCGATATCGAGGAGCAAGGAACCCGCGTGGTATAGTATCACTGCTGATTGGTTTGCAAAAAAATAGTATCACTGCCGATTTATAATTATTTTTTATTTCTGATGAATGCTAACGTTTCAACTCTTACGACGAAGGGTGACAAACACGGGACGTGCTGGATGTCCCACACGTCAGCGAAAGGAGTGGGACATGAACAACATGGTAGAGCCCGGTGTAAAAAAACAGCGTGGTAGAGCGTCTCCACTTCTTCCACTTCTGGGTCGGAGACCAGACGAACGATACAAAGTGCGACCTAGAGAGAAAGACACGTCTAGTTGGAAGGTCTCGGGGCATACACGTAAACAAATATAAAAGTTAATACGTGCCTCCAACTAATATAGTAGTAGTAGAGTACTTAGACACGTACTCCATAACATCACCATGCATTGCACGTACAACATTTAGTGGTAGTACGTAGTAAGAGACAAATGACGCCCAAGAGTTCCCTTCTCGACCTACTTTTGGGTGTTTGGTAGAGTGTATGGAGGGTGCATGAGTCCACACTAGTTTAGCACAAATACACTAGAAGCATGCATGAAGAGAGCAAGCATGAAGAGGGGTGTTGAGTTGAGCATGCATGAAGAGGGAACAACTATGTTGAGACGAGAACGCAACCAAACACACCCTGGATGCCACGCATGTTCATACCATTTGTGCCTTTCTACTTCACTTACTGCGCTACATTACTCAGGTTCGTACATCCACTCTTGGGTACATGTTCGTCTCGTAGTTCCAGTGCCACGTGTTTTTCATATAGATGGAACGATCGTTGCATAACATGTGCGCCTTGATGCTAGATGTCTCGCGTGTTGGCAAAAGGATGAACAAATCTCACGTAAAAAAATAGAGTGGAAGAACATAGATTCCGGACGATCGAGAAGGAGCAAGGAACCTCGTGGGGGAGCATCTGCACTCATAATATTTAATATTATTCAGCGATATAAAATTAACCAATCATCTCCACAGTGGACTGGAAGAGTACGAAACACGGCAGACTAGTGTAGTTACATCATACTAGTACATGGCTAACCCACGCTATCACCATATTTCTTGGCTTCCATGCGACACCTATCTCTAGTAATCCAGCAGCCTGTATCGCTTCTCCCTCCTTGTCTCTATCAAAGTGCGGTGGGCTGGCGTTTCTGACGTCTATTGAGGTCGGTTAACTATCACATGTTAGCGACATGCCAAGAGCATTCTAAAAAAGATTCCTTTTACATTCCGTTTTCAAAAACAAAAAAAAATCATTTCACGTACGAATTTGCCTGTATGCTTTGAGAAACTTGCATGTCCTATACTGCTCCTGTTTGATACTCTAACTTAGCTAGAGGTTAGACTAAGTCATGACTAACCCTGAACTAACTATAGCCAAAGAGGTGTTTGGATGACATGGTTAGATTGACAATAAATGCACTTCATGGAGAGAGAAAATTGATTTTTCAGTGGTCCCAATGAGAACTATCTCTAGTTAGCACCTCTTGGGTGGGATAGTTTTTTTGGTGGGTTCGGTGCAACTTGCTCCAATTTAAACCCTCGTGCTTCGATACTTTAGGGCTATTTGAGTCCCAACTAGCTCAAACTAACTCTAACCCATGGATCCAAACAGGGACTATGGCCAGTCTCGACGCGGAGCAGTCGCGTGCACCGGGAAGCGGCGCTCTCTCGGCCGTCGCGCCACTTCAAAGCCGACGCCAGTGATAGGTCGCGTCCGCTCTGTCTAGGCATTAATGCGGCACTGACGCTCCAGGCGACGCTGACCGTTTCATGCAGGAAGCGCGCGCTGGCAAGGGAGTATAGGTTTTGAACTGTTTCAGGTGTAGTAGTAATGGTAGTTTGCAAAACTACTAAATTATTGCACTGAGTTTCCTAAGAAATTGTGGTAAAAAATGTTACTCCACAGCCCGCTTCCCTTCTCCTTCCCGCTTGTGATTTACGTGGCCATGTTAACGTGGTGGTGTCAAAAAAATGTCACTTCCTGCTCATGATTTGTGTTATATAATTACAAGCAAGATTCTCATGCATTGCCCGGAACATCAATATGCATTTTTTTACAAAACAACTGTTGTGATTGACCCATGCAGGAGTAATCCCATGTGTAAAAACTAATGATATCTCGAGAATTTTATCGGAAAACTGGTATCTCGAGAATGTCATCGAAAAAATGAAAGATGAGAGATAAGGCGAGGAGGAGTGGAGTGTGGTGGTGACTGGTGGTCGGAATGGGCGGAGGCATGGGGATGGACGGTGCCGGCAGGCGGCAGCGGCCACCATGCATGCTAGATTGTTCCAGAGACTTATTCCTTTTTTAATTGCTGAGCAATGAGGTTGCGGGAGATAATGATGTGGAGTGAGGTGCGGGTATCTTTTGTAAAATTATCATAGTTTGCTTCCTATCCGTCAGATATAGATCATACAGTCTGTATTACAAGATGGTAGGCACACCATCATCGCCAACTAGTTTTTTTATAAGGGTATACAGATGATAAGTTTGTTGACTACTAAAGTAAAGTGAAATCTGTCCATGTTATGCAAGTAAATAAAGATGATTGTTTATCATACGAGTAAGGTTGGATGAAGGGTGGTAGGAACAAATGCTCCACCTAGAGCATGTGTGTGTGAGATGGAGTCTTAGTGTGTGGTGTGTGTGAGAGAGAGAGAGAGAGAGAGGAGAGAGAGATGGAGTCTTAGTTTGTGTGTGTG